>NW_004524599.1:1139181-1144508 GCF_000260255.1 Octodon degus
TATATTTATATTTATATTTATATTTATATATATATAACGTGATGATTTATTTCTGCATATCAGAATTACTAGCTGAGGACTGGGGTTTATGTATATCTTAGTGGTAGAGTACTTAGCATGTATACCAGAAAAGAAAAGAAAAAAAAATCAGTGGGGAAAGTGGTGACTCAAGTTAATTGAAGCTTTTGTTTATATGGATTCTGTATGTTTACCAAATAATGATAGAATTATATTCTTAATCATTATTTGAAACTTGTTTTGATCAAGGTAAGATTGTACAGAAAAGTCTGAAATTGTGAGTTTACAGAAATTTCTTAAAGATTATCTCACTGTTACTGTCTTGGTGATGTAAGTATTGTATTGGGCCTCTAGGATCCTCCTTTGTATTTGGCTCTGGACCTTTAGCACCATCTGCCAGTCCAACGTTTGGTGCTAACCAGACCCCAACATTTGGACAAAGTCAAGGTGCCAGCCAGCCCAATCCCCCAAGCTTTGGATCAATTTCATCATCGTCAACAGCATTGTTTACTGCTGGTTCTCAGCCTGCCCCACCTACTTTTGGAACAGTGTCGAGTAGCACTCAGCCTCCTGTGTTTGGGCAGCAGCCTAGTCAGTCTGCATTTGGTTCTGGAACAACTCCTAATTCCAGTAAGTTTGTATTGATATAGTTTGTGTATTTACTTAGATTATGTGTATATTAAAAACAGTATTTTTTTTCCCCTGAATTTTTAAACCATGCCTATGGAGATGTTCTGGTAACTTTTGTGAAAACGCATTATGAGGTGTGTAAAGCCATTTGGGTTTTAGGAGTATTTCTATTGCTGAATTATTTTATAATTTTTATTAAATAATGTATACTTAACAGGACAATATCAATAAAATATTAAAATTTTAATGTGTAATAGTGTTTAATGTAAAATCAACATTTTCAATATCAGCTAATCACTTGCAAAAATATGAATAACAGCAGAAATAAATTCCTATGTCAAATACAATGAAAATGCAAACAAAACTACTACAGAAATAATCTTTGCTTCAACACCTATGGCAGTCCTCACGTGACAGCAGCATGTGTTTTGCTGTCTTACCGTTTTTTGGCAAGTTGTACTTGTTACCTCTTCCTATTGGTCAGGATCTTCCTATTATACAGTGTCCACTAAGCAAGAAAATGAAATCTCAGTGAAATATCAAATATATAGTGAGTGTTTAGAATAAACATAAGCATTTTCTGTATCACTGCATCTAAAAAATAATATTCTTAGGTGAACTACAGTGAAAATACCAATGGCCACTGGCCATTACTTTGTTTTATGTGATATAATTGCTGCATAAACTCATAAGATCTGTCACAAAAATAATCTTATTTCAGTTGTCATACCTAAGACAGTTTTCACACATGAAAACAGCATATCCCATACACTAGTGTCATTTACACTGACAGCATCTGTTTTTCGTTCTTCTGTCCTCTTTGGTAGGTCATACTTGACATTTTGCTGGTCTTCCTGTTCTTTTCAGAGGTGCTTGGGACACTTCACTGTCTGCTCACCAGTCTACTCCAGAGTTATTTTGCAGAGTTCTTCAGGCAGATACATACTGTTCTTCCTCTGTTGTGACTAATCATTTATCAATTCCAGTCCCAGTTCTCTAAGGAAATTTCCCTGTGATACTTTGTGCTTGTTTTTTTTTTTTTTTTTTTCCTGTTTTGTACCTGGGATTGAATTTAGGATCTTGTACTTGCCAGGCAGGCGCTTATGCCAGTAAGCTATCTCCCTGGCCTGCTTGTTACTTTCTTTGTAAACTATGAAACTATGTATGCCTGACATGTTTAGGACTGAGTAAAACAGGATCACTGGCCAGTACTTTGTATTTTGTGTGACATAGTTGCTGCATAACTCATCAACAACGTATACTCTCCTGATGATTTATTGTATACACTTTACACTTAGCCAAAAGTGAGAACAGACAGTAGTTCAGAATGCCACAGGTCGGGGACAAAAAAACCCAGGAGACTGCTTAGTTTGAACCACATGGATCTTTCTTCCTCCACTTGGCTGTCATGGCACAGAGGTTTCTAAGATGGCATTAAAGTCGAGAGCTCTCCCTTTTCTTTTGTTGTACAATGTGACTGTTTCTAGCTTCATGTTAAGGATTTCCTATCACTTTTTTTTTTTTTTTTTTTTTTTTTTTTTGAGACAGGGTTTCACTGTAGTCTAGGCTGTCCTGAAACTCATTATTACCGGCTGACCTAGAACTCACAGGATCTTCCTGCCTCGGCCTCCTGAGTGCTGGGATTACAGGTGTGCACCACCTTGCAGGGCTTCACTATTGATATTGTCATCATAGTGTATGGACATTGTCAGTACTTTGTTGTTTTTCTTTACCATGGAGGAGGTTGCAACGTGGCTTTTAGGAATCTCTGCTTTGTTCGTAGGAGTAGTTCCTGGGCTGGTCAACCCATTTTCTTTTAGCAAATGTAACATTAGTGGTTAACTAGTAAACCAGTTGTCCAGGGTGACCTTGGGGTTAGTTTTTGAAATAGGGACAACAAGATTGTTCACAATGTCAAATGGTTTATTAGTGCGATTTCTAAATTCAAAGTGTAAAATGTCTTCACATTTACCAGATCTTTTTTGTTTTTTTGCGATACTGGGGATTGAACTCAGGACCCTGTGCTTGCCACTTAATCTACTAAGCTATCTCTCCGGCCCCAGATCATATATTTTGATACCATGTTTGGAAGGTCTATTTGGCATGTATTGACTAAACCTTCAAGAACATGAGATGGTGGAAGTTGTCATTTGTCATATATTTGGATGGCATATAAATTTTGGCAGAAATGAAGCTTTCAAAAAGAGTGAATAGCAGTCAAATTGTCAGATTTTTTGGGGGGGTGGCTCTTTTTTGTTTTTTTGTCTTCAAAATACAAAATTTGAAGGCAATCCAATCAAATTTCAAAATTTTGAGTTAGTGTGTTTCACAACATCTTGTAGCATATCACCCATTACAATTTCCAATACATTCCGGACCTGCTGTGCAGGCCCTAGGCGCATTGAGACAGTGATTGAGACTGGGCGTGGTGACACACACCTATAATCCCAGCACTTGGGAGGCTGAAAACAAGAGGATCACTAAGAGTGTGATCTGTGCAGTGCCGCCCTGTAGACCCTACCCTATATACATTAAAAAACAAAACAAAATAATTTCCAACATCGAATCAGAGTATTGGCATTCGTTCAATAGGATTTTTCCCCTATAAGAACCTAGTAACATTTCCTGACTTAGTTGTAGTGTTGTGTCCTTCTGGTATACACATTTTATAGCATTTTGAGTAGGCAAATATTTATATTACTGTTCATCTGAAATCAAGGTCATTTTGCATTTGTTTGTATTTCCTTGCTTGTGTCACACTCACAACTTCTTTGCCTTACATGATCCAGTTTGTCATTGTTAGCAGAATCACCCAATGGCTCACTTTCAGCCTTTCCCCAAAGTTGTAAAAGCAAATTTTCATGTGGCATTGTACAGAATTGGGCTTAATTTAATTCCCCAAGGAAAACGAAAAGATTTAGACACACAAAAATGTAACACAGCACATAATCTGGATAAAACTCACCTGTTTGACACTCATGCATACATCTTGCCGTTCATCTCCCAAGTGGGTGAACACAAAGATGGCTATTCCTCCTGTGCAGCTGCAGTAGACAGGTATGGTGTGGGTGTCTGCTACCTCCCCTACGCCCGTGCCTCTGGGGTAAATGTCTCCTACTTGACAGAGTCAAAGTATATCTAGATTTACCTATAAACATCATTCCTGAGTTTCACCCAGATATTTTTTAAGAGATTCAAGTGTATTTTAAGGTGTTCTCCTTGGTATGGGAATGGGATTTATTCAGTTCTGTTTTTCTTCATTTGGAGGCCCTCTAGCTTTTACTTGAACTGTTTTCCAATCCTGTTTATGATTTAATTTTGAAGTTTATATACCCCAGTTTCATTACTCAATGTAGGATAGCTCTGCTGAGTTGTCCTATGCCAAATTGATAATAGTCTGGTCTTTTTCCCTTGACTTGAATATTTAATCTGAGGTTCTCATGATTTAATTATGACTAACATAGGGTTGGCCAGATAGTTCAGTGGACTAAAGCACTTGCTTAGGCAGAGCGCAGCGGCCGAGATTCGATCCCCAGCATGCCCCAGGGGGTGTGCACTGAGATGGTGATTGAGATTGGGTGTGGTGGCACGAACCCATAATTCTAGTGCTTTGGAGGCTGAAAACAGGACAATCACTGAGTCCGATCTACATAGTGAGACCCTGTAGACCCTGTACTAAATTCAAAAAAAATTAAAACGTGTATTTTAATAGTATATTTCATTAATAGTGTACTGTTGGACATTTTTCTAATTGTGAAATAAAAGTCTCAGAAAAAGGCATAAAATATACCTGACAATGCTGAAGTGAACATTTGTGTAACCACCATCACTCAAAATCTCCTTCTGGGTCCCAGTTTGATCATCTTCCTCTTTTCTTCTAATGGTGACCACTGTCTTATCTTCGATGGCAGTGACTTTTCTTTGGTTTGCTTGGTATATGTGTCTAGAAAATACAGTCTAGCTTATTTTCTGTCTACATGAATGGATTCATACTGTATCTTTGGATTCTTTCACTCATGTTTTAGATTTGTAAGGTTTGTCTGTGTTACTAAATATACTTTGTTCCTTGCCATTGCTGTAGTCTAGGTGACAGTGTATGGATATACCACTGTTTATCCATTTACCGTTACTGGGTGTCTATCCATTTACTGTTTGTGGGTGTCTGAGTTAATTTTAGTAAGAAGTGCTGATTTGGATATGATCTTAGAACATATATATGCTTTTCTGGAGTGGGATCACTGAGTTTAAAGGTATACTTTAGAAGTATACTTAGAAGTGTACTTTAGAAGATAATGTATGTACATTATCTCTGAATTGTACTACTTCGTAGCTTACAACCATTCTGTGAGAGTTACTACATTTTTATTTTAAGTTTTTTAATTTATTGGATACAGGGTCTCACTACCAGTTTGGACTCATAGTAATCTTCCTGTCTCAGCCTCCCCAGTGCTGGGATTATAAGTGTACACCACCATACCTGGTTTTGGTGGCCAGCACAGCATGCAGTACCAGGGATCAAACTCAAGTCCTTGTGCTTGCTGGGCAGACACTTAGACTGCTGAGCTATCTCCCCAGCCTGAGAGTTAGAACATTTAAATTGTTTATTTTAGTGAATAGTGAATTTTTGTTTTGGAACACATACTTATTTTCCCCCTCCAAAAAACCTTTGGAAATTGGTT
>NW_004524599.1:1145640-1147696 GCF_000260255.1 Octodon degus
ATGTGGTGCTGGGGATTGAACCGCGGTCCCTGTGCTTTGCTAAGCTTGTTCTAAGTAGGTGCTTTAGACCACTGAGCCATCTCACCAGCCCCTATAGAAATATTTTAAACACATTGGATATTTTTATTGTATAAGAAAACCTTCTCAGATTTTTTAACCTAATTGCTTCAGTGGGCTGTTTAGAGGCCTGCTACTTACTTGTGGTTTGGGTTGTCTCTTTAATCACCATTTTGGGGATTCTTTTTAGCTTCTGGTTGGGAAATTCCCTCTGTACTATTTCTACTTTCTTATCCTTTATTTCTGAAGGTTTCAGAGAAAAAAATACTGAGGGCTTGATTTGCTGGAAGGATCTTTGTCTCTATGTTTGGTAAAGTTTACACTGACTATAGAATTAGATCAAAATTTGTTTTCAGGATTTTGAAGGTATTTCTCTATTTTGGGCTTTCCAACATCCAGAATTGCTTTCAAGGTCTTTCTTTTTTCCTTTAATCTTATTTTTTGCTTTTTACTATCTAACTAGAATCTTTTAGCCTTCACTGTCCTGATGTACCTAGGCATGCCTCAGTTGTATAGGCTGTGTAGCATACTCTTCTGTGAACTTGTGTATTCAACTTTTCCTTTCATTCTTTCTAATTTGCGTCTTCCATCCATTTTTATTTTTCTCTGGTTTTGTTTCATGAGTTTTTCTTCAATTTTGCTTTCTTGCTCAGTTTCCTTCAGTTTGTTTTTCTACTACTGTTTTGATGTCTATATATACCATAAAATAATCATTCTCAAATGTCTGGTACTCCTTGCCTTGTGAGTTGAGGACATCCTAGTACCATTTGGAAATCTAGTGTTGATAAGGCTAATGAATCTTCAGTTACATTGTCACTTTGTCTAACTTTATTTTATTTGGGAAAACCATGAGGTTGATATCTTTAGGACTTTTCTCTTAGTCTCTCAAACTGCTCAGAGAAGATGCTTCCAGGGAGGACAGCAGGAGATCTCAGTATGCACTGTCAGTCTCCCCCTAATCCCTGTTTTCAGCATGGTGTTCTTTTTTGAGGGGAGATCCTTTTTTTTTTTTTTTCTCACTTGCAGAGTTTCTGGGTACCCAAACCTCAAGGGAATGTTTAGTGCAAATGGAATTGTTTGTGTGCATTCCCTGATGCTAGTTTAGTGTTCAGCTTCAGTCAGCCTTCTAGCTTCTGAATTTTGCTACTGCTGTGTCTTCTCCCCCATTTTTGAAAAACATCCCTTTACTGTTACATTTCAAAGAACATAGAGGTAACTGTTTGCTCTGCTATCTTTAACCAGATTTTCACCCTGCCCTTTTTTCTTTTGTCATAGGTAAGTTGTGTCACATGTTGGCGTCAAATACATACTTTTGTGTCAACAGAATGTATTTTGGATCTCTTTCATTCCTTTTTGAGATAAGGTTTCACTATGCAGTTCAGGCTGGCCTTAAATTCACTTTGTATCCCAGGCTGGCCTTGAACCTAGGGAGTCTCCCACCTTCAGCTACCTCCGTGCTGGGGTAACTGGTGTGCACTACCACTCCTGGTTAGATTTCTTTAGATTAAGTGACCATAAGAGATCTTCACCTCTTAACGTGTTTTTATATGTAGGAGTAAGAGTCTGCTTTAAGAATAATCAAAACCAGTTTTTTTCATTAATGAAATATTTCTTCAACTGTTGTAGGTTCGGTTTTCCAATTTGGCAGCAGCAGCGCTACCAATTTCAACTTCACAAACAACAATCCAGCAGGAGTGTTCACATTTGGTGCAAATCCCAGCACACCTGCAGCCTCAGCCCAGCCTTCAGGCTCAGGGAACTTCCCGTTTAGCCAGTCAGCAGCAGCATTTACAGTGGGGTAAGAAAATGTTTGGTTTAAATTTTAAGTTGGTCAGTTCTTTAAGTTGTGTTTTGTTTTCTAAAAGTCTTCAAGATGCAGTGTATTTGTTTCAGTAAAATTCAAGATATTCTCCAACATTAATTTGTTTTATTGCCAGTTCAGAAGATTGTTATAGCTTAAAAAAAATGACAGTGACATATTTTTGTCAGCAATAGCAGA
>NW_004524599.1:1147802-1159860 GCF_000260255.1 Octodon degus
TTTACAGGTCAAATGGGAAAAATATGTTCTCCTCTCCTGGAACTTCGGTTCCTGGTCGCAAGATAAAGACTGCTGTTAGACGCAGAAAATAAAGATGATAATGATGTTATACACAACAGTTTTAACAGCTGGTGCCCATCATTTAGATAATGGATTGTACTACATGCTGGGCTTATCCGAAATCAGATCTGCCTAAGGACTTAATTTTGAAATTTTCCTTCTCTCTCTTTATGGAATCCCTTCCCTGTCTCTTCTACCCCCTTTTAAAAAAAAAAAAAATAATAGCTAGACTGGTGACTGACTCTTCAGCAAAAATATTTTATGGTCCAGCACATTATTCACTGATTTGGTGTAGTCTGGCTGTACCCAGGAATGGGGCCTGCACAGCGAATGGCTTTGTATAGAACCTCTTTGTCTACACCGCTATGTGTGTTGATAAGCGTTTATGGAACGCGTTGAAATTGTAATTATATCTGAGGAATTCTGTATAGATTAGAATTCTGTATAGACTAGAGGACATTGAAATGAATGATTTCTATGCCAAGTTTGTGCTGGTGTGTGTGAAGTGAGTGAGTTGGGTATATTGTGCACTAAGATTTTCTGATAGAGAAAGCCTGATCAAAGAATTGGTCCATGCTAAGGACTTGTTAGATCTAGTTCATTCTCCATTTAACAATTATATGCTATTTCTATATTTTCATTCTTCTATCACCTGTCTTGCCTTTTTCATTATTTTATTATACAACTTCTGTAAATACAGTTTTGTTTCTGTACTTTTTGGCATAACATAAATCTGTGAACTTGAAATTTTATTTTGTGTTAGACATTTTTTTGTTGTTGTTTAGTCTTGTCTCAGATTTTATTACGTAAATCCCATTATTCAAAGTTGCCTAAATCCATTTGGAAATCTTTAAAAAAAATTGGGGTATCTTAAAAGTTGAATTTATTGGCTTTTCTGATCCAGTTTTGTTTGGACCAAAAACCAGTATTGTACAAAGTATTAAGTATATATTTTTATATTTACTGAAATGGACTGTGGTGACTTTGGATAATAAGGAAATGTTTAATATTAAAGCCATGTTTATTACAGTATAATTAACATGTTAAACCATGGGATAAATGCCATCAATAAAAATTTATGAAGCACTTTTTGTTATAGTTTTAACTCATAATAAAGGTGCACAGTAACAGTGGTCAGTTAGAAATCCCAAAGAGTACATACGAGTGATTAGGTGACCCCTGAGGGAAGGGGAAAGTGTCTGAATTCGCAGCATACGGGAAGTATACTGCTGCTTGCCTGGTGCTAGAATTCTTGCCTAATTTGCACATAGAACTACATAACTTTTTTAAAAGTTGAAAATAAACACACGTAACCATTTCTGTTTGTATTTGTATATTCCTTGATGGATGCCTAGATGGTGTTTCTTGAGTTCTTAGGTATATTTAAAGCATTTTAAAGTATGGCAGTGGTCTTTTTATATAATTTTAAAATTTTACTTTTTTCCTTTTATGTAATTTTTTTTTTTTAATGTGATTTCTTTTGGATTATTGCCGCCTTTGCACCTTTAAGAAGTGCTCTTGGAGTAGCACTTGATAATGTCTTCAATCTAAGTGTAGTTATTTGTGCTCATTTTTAATTTTTTAAGCTTCTGGTTGGTTGGAATCTAAATTTAGAACTTTTAAAATAGTCTTTATTAGTGTTACATGCTTGACTCTTAACCAGCTCAAGGTTAATAGTAAATAAATGGAGGTGGTGAATGCTGGAAATCCATCACTGCTGGGAGTTAACATCTAACTTTGCCAGTTGGGTCTTAACCATTCTCTCGGCTCATATGCAGTACAGTTTGGTTCACAAACGAAAGTGGCAAAATTCTGCTCCTGATCTCTGCATTGGGTGACAAACATGACCACAGCCATATCCTCCATGCAAACACAAATGTAGCCATCTTCCCCCAAATCGTAAAACAAATTAAGTTCATAAATGGAGGCACTACTTTAATTAGGAATGTTAGGCTTTCTACTTTCCTCTAAAAATGTGGTAGAAATGAACTTACCTCCATTTAATATTTCTGTTTTAGCCACATCTTACTTTTCTTGTGAGACAAAATAGCCAACACTCAAAAGTTAAAAGGGGTTGATTTTAGCTCACCGTGTATAGAGGTTTCAGTCCATAGTTGACTGGCTCCATGGCATTGTGGCGTGGCAGAGGCCATCCAGTCCACGGCAGCAAAAGCAAGGAAGCTTGCAAGGAAGCAAGCAGCAACAGCGGACCTCTTTCTGTCCCTAATGTTTGGGGACATATTCTTCCCATTGTTTACACAGGAAATTTGTCAAACTAATTGGCAAACTGACTTAGTAATCAGCCTTAACCCCAGCATCATGTGGGATGCAGCCACGTCTAAGTCTCACTGACTGCATGAAGCTTTGGGGTCACAACCAAACTGAGCCATAAGACCAAGGTATTGCAAACCACACTTAAAGCTGGTTTATGTTGAAATTTTTGGTTCTCTAAGATGTGATTTCCTGAGAAATCTGTATTGTTGGATCAACTGTTCTAATCCTTGGGCTGCATGTGGCAGCTCCAGCCTTAAACCTGTGCATCATCAGACCCAGCAGAAAGGTGTCCTTATTTGATTGAGGCTGCAAAAAAAAAAAAAATTTTTTTTTTTTTTTGCAGAACCGGGGATTGAACTCGGGTCCTTGCGCTTGCCAGGGAAACACTTACTCTACTGAGCCATCTCCCCGACCCCAACAAAAACATTTCTGATCCACTCCCACTATTACATGCATATTCTACTCCCAAGTGAAAATTGGTTTCCTTGTGGATGGAGAGGAAGCGTGTTAGTAAACAGTAAAAGCCCACTTCCTGTGCTTGGCCAATGAAACTTTTAATAGAAAAGAATCTCAGGAGGGAGGGGAGTTGTGCATATAGAGTGAGTCATCAGCTGTACTTAGGTAAGTTTGGGTTGGCTGAGTATGTTCTCAAGATTACTTGGTATAGTGTGTTGAATTTAGGACTTTATCATTGGGTCTGGATAGGATTTCAAAATCTCCATCAAGAAAGCACCTGTCTGGAAGGCTGCTGTCACATAAAGGTCCTGGGATATCACTAAGAAACATGCTAGGTTGTTTGTAGTTACAGCTTGAGGCATTGAGAAAAGTGTAGTTCAGACATACTGAAACTTGTCTTTCAAGCTGTGTATTAATATTTAAAATTCTCTCCTGAAACTGTTTATGTATTCTATTACCTGAAATAAAATGTTAGATTAATTTTTACAACTCATAACTGGGCCTTTGAACTTTCTGATTTAGCCTGTGGAGAACTTGTGTTTGTGTTCTAACTCTGTTAGCAAATCCTTTTCTGGTTGTTTATAAAGTTTGACATTCAGTGCAGATTTTATAAAGGCTAGCCTTTGTATTTAGTGAATGATACTTGATGTAGTTAACGTTGAGGGAAGTGAGAGTTGGGCCAAACCAGTGTAGCACAGTGGTAGCAATTTTTTCTAAATGAAACAGCATTCAAAATTTCAGCGTTGGCGCCTCTCCATAAGTGGGTTTGGGTACTTGTGCCTGAAGGGTTCACCATCACTGCTCTAGCATACAAGTTAGTCTTCATTTCCTTGTTACAGGTCAGCTATCAGAGGCTTTTCACAAGCCCTATGTACTTCCAAAATGGACTGTATATAGCGAGTTTCTTAGGAGCACACTGTCTAGAGGATGCAAGACCATGCTCTACTTTTGCTGCAATGACGTATACCCCTTTTGACCTTCCCCGGGGAGCCAACTGTAAAGGTTACAATGGGAAAAGGTCAGAACTGAGTTTAAGTGGTCCATCTGTCCAATACCTTGTGTGGTGGTCCTGATGGCCAGCACCTCTAACGACTAGATTAGCTCAGTACTCAGTTAATATCCAGGGAAATGGTGACTCAGTGAAAGGACACATCCCTAAAAGTATGTTTTCGTAGGCTTGCATTTCTTAGAGCAATCTAGTTCACTATTATTGCCACTAGAAAAGCTCTATCTAGAAGCAAGGTCTCCCTTCCAAAGCCTCTCAAAACCCCTGAAAGAACAACCACATGCATTTGTACTTAAGTATTTATTGAGACAAAGTACAAATTGGCAGCATACAAATTGTTAGAAACAAAAGAGTGAATTTTATTTGTAAGTGGGCCATCAGATACTGTTTTGCAGGTCTAGAGCTCCTACAATGAGCTGCAAGGAAATACACATACTGCTTGAAATGAGGACATTTCCTCATATAAGCACACGTGGTAAGAGTTTGGCATTGGAGATGAGGAATGGCGAGAAATTGAAATATCAGGTTTTGGGAATACTATTTGTGCATATTCTTTAAAACAGGGACAAATAGAGTCAAGATGTAATATGCCCTATTTCAAAAGCTCTTTATTCCTATGAAGTTAATAATTAAAAAATTTCAACTTGTGCAAGGGCCCGAGTTCAAGCCCTGGTTCCGCCAAAAAAAAAAATTTTCAACTTCTATTTTACTTTGCTTTACTGGAAATAGTTTGCATAAGTAAAACACTCATCCCTTTAAATTTCCAGTTGAAATAAGCTTTACCATAATTTAAGACATTAAAAACACGGAAATTTGTTTTTGTTATTTATATGAACTGACCCTCAAATACAATGTCTTTTTGTAAAGAATCCTAAATACTTCAGTAAAGAGCCGAACCAGTCCTAGGGAAGTATCTTGGGCTACTTTTTAATATAATACTGGCAAGTGATGGCTTACTATCCAAATGTTTCGGCTTTATTGTTAGGCTCTCCATAGCATCCCCCAAAGCCAAGGCTTGCCATCACTCTCACTTACTTGGGGCCCAGCTTCTGGCTTCAACAGGATCAGCCAATATGCCAGACTTCTGAAGGGGGCATGGGCCACTTCAGTGTGTGTTCAGAGATGGGTAGTTTCTGGTTGCCCCCATTCACTGCTAGTTTTTGAACTGAGTGGTAATATAGCAATAAGATGATAAATTTTCTCATCATTCAGTCAGTCCTAAGATCTTAGCTTAGAATGTGCTTACAGAAATTGTGTTCTCAGCTCTAATCCTAATACTTTTAGGTTTCTGTTGTGAAGGCAATGCAATACTTTACATACCCTTTATAGGGTTATATAGGTATATAACTGACCACAGTTGCATCTAGGTATAACTCATGTATGGCAAATTATAATACTTTCTGTATAAGAAACATGACTTTTTTTTTGGTAACCCAGAATGGGCAATTATGTATCTTATTTGAGCAGCAATTTCAAAGAAGTACTTCAAAGCTATAAAGACTGAATGACATTTTAACTTGAATTCCCTACTCAGTGGCAAAGTAGTATATAGTGCTAGTAGACTGAGTACTAAATTTATAATATTTCCCAATTTTAAATAGAACTAAACAATTTTTCATTTTACTGGTAAGAGGCGTAAACTAAAACTTCCCAGAGGCTTCAAGTGGATGTCTGTTTAGTACTCTGACATATTTAACTGATAAGCTTCCTGGATTTGATATATTTTGAACAACCTAAAAAAGTTATTGTAAGCACACTGTTAGTGTGTAGAAACATTAAATGTATTTTCACAGTTTTAAATAACATGTCTTACCTCTCCAATTAATTTAAAAGCAAGAGAAATCTCATGCTCTCAAGCAATCTGATAATTGTGCAAATCAGTTTAGTGCCTCCAAGAAAATGGCAGAGTTGGACAAAATGACAAAGGAATAAAACAAACTGTACATACATAGTGCAGGGGTACCTTAGAGCTAACTGGGTCACATAACAAAAGCGCTCCCTGCCCTGTAGTGTTTCATAAGAAGAGTGGCAATATACACAGGATTTTTCTTCTTTTCCCCAAGACTTCATCTCTTACAGGCCCAAATGACCCTAAAGAAGCTACATCAGTGTGTGGAAATGATACTGTCTATATCTTTGGAAAGAACAGTTAATAGTGGGAAAACTGCTAATGTCTTTTAGGCTACTAGTATTAAGGTTATTCATGAAATAGTTAACTTCTGATGGTTCAAGTATCATGGAACTATATAAAACATAAAAGGAAAGTAACAACTGAGTATACAGTATAGAAATACAATTAATAACCGTATTTCAAAACACTGAAAAGCACTAACACTTTCTTCATGCTGCATATACAGAGAATGTTTTATAGTAATTACACAATGGATTGGAGGAAGTATTTCTCCACGTATTTGTTCTCCCTAAAGTTTGATTTTAGGGCATTAAAATTCCCTATTATAAGCCATCACTAAATTTTTCTTTTAAAAGATTTCAATGATAATACAGCAATACAATATTTTTAATCATTTTGGAAGAGTTGCCCAAAATACATGCTGAAGCATTTTAAGTAGTGGTGCAGTTACACCCTCTTTGCAAGGACTTGCAGTGCACCTTGCCCCTCTTGGCGTTAACCCGACACTTAGGATGGGAGACGTGGGGATACCCAGTCTGTGTTCTTGCTCCGTCCTGCAAAAAACAACTCCCCCAGAAGAGTTAACTAAAAGGTGAATTACGTGTTTACAAAACACAGCTTGACATTTTCCATCATTTTGGGATAAACCAAAATAAGGTTTTAATTAGAGATTTCAAATCAGAAAATGCTTTCAACAAAACCTAATGTCTTAGTCTAAAGAAAGAATTGCTTTCTTTTTGACTTAGAATTTTTTACCACTTAGGTTTTTCTTCTGGAAAAGTTCTTTGGCATTCAGGTAAAATCAATACTTTGAGAATGGCCACCTGCATCACACTGGAATGACTAATTTCTAAATTATCAATTAATATAACCCAGGGATACTGATGGCCTTGGTACATAATTTAGTTTTGTCATTATTCCAGAGTATGGAATTCAGTATCCTGAGGACATCATCTGACCCCATTTCTCTTCACCACAATGGTTCCTGCTACAATGTCATAGGCTGTTCGATTATGCTGAAAAAACAGCAGTGTGATGAAAGCAGGGAAAAAGGAAGCAATAGAAAAATTCTTGATCAAAGCTCGGATGGTGGACCTAAAAAAGAGAATTATCAAGTAAGCTGTTCATCAGCCACATAGTTAATTGTATCTTATCAAATTCAAATATATATTTAAAAATGTTCAACGTATAATTGAAAATGTTAACCTTATTATGTAAGTTACTGTTATGTGACAACACCATGATAGACTTCTTTAACATAAAAACACTTCAAAGCTTTCACATGGAAAAGCTAATAAACATCTCAGTATGAATTAAGGGCCCACAGTATTTTCTAGCATTCTGCCAGAAGAAAAGAACTGGTACCCTTGCTTATCTTTTCCAGAATGAACTTGTGTATTCCCAACATCTTCTAAACTGGGCATACTTAACTGCAGTCTTATTTTCTTCCTTAAGTGTAGAACTGACATTTTAAATTACTGACCATTCTTTGATCAGCTGCTTCTTGGGACCTAGTAATTGGGCCTTTGTTTTGTTTTGTTTTAGAAAGTTTTCAGTAGCTAAGAAGGGAGAATTATCCTAGGATCCATCCTACATTTCTGTGTGCACTAACAGGCTACTGAAAAGTGCAGTGCCTGAGAAGGTGGGCTCTGATTCTAGGCTATTTGCAAACCCATCTTTTAATTACTGGTTGCGTTCCACAGCTACAAAAAATGGGATAACAACATCTT
The DNA here is from genome assembly GCF_000260255.1 of Octodon degus. Classification (NCBI taxonomy): domain Eukaryota; kingdom Metazoa; phylum Chordata; class Mammalia; order Rodentia; family Octodontidae; genus Octodon; species Octodon degus. Next base: position 1,155,460 of record NW_004524599.1, read on the forward strand.
ATAAGATGATTAGGGTTAAATCAATTAAGGATAATTAGTTACATATGTAGTGTTACTGTGTCTGGTTTATTAGGCATGTTCAGTAAACACTGGGCATTACTGACTTACTTAAAATAATTAGCCAGGGTTACAACCACACAAATTTCAGGTATGTCAGCAAAATCAAGCCACCTTCTCTAGTCACTTGCTTCTATTCCTTTGTAAACAGTCCACTTCTGAATCACTGGCAACAGTTACAGCCACATTGTGTTTGGGCTCAACTGGACCCATTCAGCTCAACTCAACTTCCTTTACTTGTAGACTGGTGCTACTCTGGATCTGGACTGCAACAGCTGGCCGTGGGGGCTGGAGGTATTACAGGCCCTAGAAGTTAGGACCAGTAGCAGGATGCATTGGTGTGCTCAGCTGTCAAACTCATCACCAGCACAAGATGGGATAATGATGGCTATTACCAGTTGGTGGCTCAGCTCTAGGGAATAACAAAGCTGCATGTGGAGCACTGATTGAGCCTCAACACCCAATATCCCCTCACTGTTGTGTATCATATACTTTAGAGGGGTATACAATCATAATAGCCAAATGTAAGCCTAGCTAGTAACAGTACATACCATGAAAAGAAAAAAATACCCGTATTCTCTAAGCAGTATATCATGACAAGGCACTCAGTGCAGTCCTATGTCACTAACAATAGGACAGACACAACTGAAAAATATCATTAGATGATTTTGTCACTGTACAAAAAAATCGTTGAAAGTACTACACAAACTAAGCTGCTTCTCAAGTCATTAGTGAACATAATCTGATGTATCATGGCTATATACTACCGAAGTATCCAATGAGAGATTATACTCAAATATAGTATTCCCACAGGTATGTAATAGATGAAGCTAAGACAAGGAGAAAGGCTCTTACGTTGTGATGCTAACGTTAGAAGAAGGAATCACTAACACTCGACTTGGTGCAATAAGCACTGATGTATCACAGGTCACAACTCGAAGCCCCAGCAAGAACTTCCCTGGGGTCGCGCCATCTGTTCCCCAAATGCAAATTATCTAAGAAGGAGAAGGAGAAGTTAAAAACAATCTACCAGCTTAACCAGTTTTATTTTTTTTTTTTTAATTTTTTTTATAAGAATAGACCCGCAATTTATTTTATTTTTTTATTTATGTGTGTGTGTGTGTGTGTGTGTGTGTGTGTGTGTGTGTGGCCAGCTCAGCCCACCAGGGGGCGGGGCTGGCTGGCATGTGGTGCTGGGGGATTGAACCGTGGTCCCTGTGTTTGCTAAGCTTGTTCCAAGTAGGTGCTTTAGACCACTGAGCCATCTCACCAGCCCCTTAACCAGTTTTAAAGGTTAAGTTTTTATGCCATATTTTCAGTTTAAAAATTTTTAAACTGAAATACGACCTAAATACTCCAAGGTTAGCCCCTTAATGCATTTCTACAGTGTCTGGGTATATTTCATACCACAAGATGTGTACTGTGTAACATTTCTTCATGGCCCATTGTATTTTTTTAAACTTGTTTCTAAGAATAAATACATTTCAAGTTCCACAGCAAATCTACATAGTCTGAGTAGTGTGTGAAGTATAACCAGAATAGAACCAGTCTTTGTTCCAAGACTGAAAAACATTACAGAAAAGCCAGAAAGTGGAAAAACACATAAATTATGATTAGGTTAAAAATTAACATTTGCTGCAGTCAGTAGCTTACCTCATAGAAACAAACTAATAATCTGTATATCAGTGCCACGACCATCATTTTCTGCAAGTCTTCCATTGATGTGTCTTCATCAATTTCTTCTATTATATAATGCATAGCAAATTTAGAGATGTCCCTACACAAAATAGTTTGGAGTTGTAAAGAATTAGCTAGTCAAACAGTTGTACTTTTTAAATTGAAACTTAATTGAAAGTTAGGCTCATCTTTAGATTTCCAACCATTTAGCTGCACAAAATAGTCATTAGCTGAACAACTAAGAAAAAAATGTTAACTTGTTTTTGCTGTCTTTTGGGCTGAGGAACAGCTCCACAGTACAATGCTTGTCTGGACTGTGTAAGTCCCTGAGTCTCACGCCCCACTGATACAAAACCAAAAACCAAAGTAGTAGTAGCATGAGCTGACATGGACTAGTTCCTGTGGATATAATGGCAAGAATACAGAATAAGTAATAGCAATGATAAAGGGGGAGGTGAACTTACTGATAAAGAATGCGAGTACCATGGAAACACATACCAGTTACACTTAGCCTTGTGAAGGTTCCCAGGAATGACATTTAAACTAAAGAGCAGAAGGATGAGAAAAGTTAGCCAGACTAAGAAGGTAAAGGAAAGTTCCAAGAGAAGGAAGAGCAAGAGAGAAAGCCTTGGATCAAAGATTAAAACAGGAGCCAGGAGTCTGAGGTACCACTTAGAATGGCTATCCAACAGGGAGACAGTTAAGAGAAGCAAGGAGGAGGGAGAAATCTGGCAGGGAGAAAAGAAATGGTGTGGGATGACCAGTGTTCAGGAGCCTGGGGCTAGGTAGGATGTGTCAGGAGTAGGAGCGAGAGGCACTGCAAAAGTCCAGGCAGGGCCCTCAAGTTTGACTACAGGTTTGCTCTTGTCACTAAGTCCTTTTGTAACTTAAAGTTCTGCACTTAATTTATCATAAACTTAAAATTTCAATCTCAGTAAAATGGAGTTGTATTAACTCCTTCACAGTGGTACTAAGATTAAGAATCAGCACAAAAGCAAATTCAGTGTTTTGCACACAGAAAATGTTTAGCAAGTTATTTTAGTTATGATTACTGAGATTACTCAAGTGTACCTCTCACTTGACAGCTAACCTGGGACCTGCCTGATTGTTAACCCCATTTAGAGATGACACTAGTTGATTTTTCCCCCCATACTGAGGACTATAACCAAATGTCTGCAGTGAGCTATAGCCTCAGCCCTTTAAAACAGAAAAAAGAAAACGGCAAAAAAATTTTTTGAGACCCAGTCTTGATACATCACTAATGTGATCAGGATGGGCATGAGCTCGCCATCCTCCTGCCTCCAGTTCCCAGGGGGCTGAAAGCCACCACCCTCCCTGCTCACCAGCTGATTATCACAGCTGACCTACCAAATGGTCTGTGTGCCTTTGTTTTTAGATACTGCACAGGACAGTAGGAAGGAAATTAGTTCCTGGCCTAAGACAATAGTTGAATACCAGGTTTGGAAGCTCTTAAAGAATAAAGAGAGTTTTTCTCCTTTGGAGTTATGGAAAAAATAAATCTGACAATGCTCTTATAAAGAAATTGTGACACTGGCACACCTTATCATCCATATAGTTAGTCATTTGCAAGCATGAACAGAATCTAACAAAACAAGGGTTATGAAACATTATTACAATAAAGTAATGTCCTCAACTTACTTTATTCCACTCAGGTGCATAATGCTTAAGACAATGGTTGCTTTTATAAAGAAGAGAATAAAGAAATCCACCATCTCTGCCATGAATCTGTGGGCCAAGGATGGGATAACATATTCTCTGCCTGCAAGTTTAAAAAAAGGAAAATTAATTATTCCTCATAGACCTGAGGAGCAAGACAAGGAGAAAGACAAAGTTAAGGAACAATTTGATTTTTTTTTTTTTAAATGCATAACCTTGCAGAAGAACTGGTACTGATTCCACCACAGTACGTTACTAACAGAAAACAGCACTATTTAGTAACAATTTAAAATTTGCTTTCACCACTTTGAAAGTTTAAAAATTGATGCTACAGATAGAACTGAATAGGGTGAAGAAGACATTTCAATTAGAGATACATCCAGGTGACAAGATATTTTTTGTAAAAATCAAAAGTGCAGCTAGTATAAAGTGTATCTCTGTACATTGTACCCACTTCATTGAACTTGTTTCACATTCCATAAAGTCCGGTGATTACTGATCTCGTAACTCAACTGAGCACGTTCATATTCAGGCATCACCTCATCTTTGCCACATAGAAATATATCTAAGGCTGAATTAAAAAGTCTGATTAAAGACTGGTTAATGAGCTGAAATATATAACTCAAAATATTCTCGCTCCCACACAGAAGTAAACATGATATACAAGAGCAGTAAGCCAGGCCCACCGAAGCTCGATCATTCCACTCGAATTCACCCAAGTCTTTCCTATCCGCTCAGGCCCACTGTTGTGAAGCTGCCCAAGTCCGGAGCCCGATTCCAGGCGAGCCCCTAGGCTTGCCACCGGCCAGGCTGCTTCGTTCCTTCCAGAGCTGGGGAATCAAGGTTCAGTGCACGGTGTAGGAGCAAAGGTTTCCTCGCACGCGTGAAAGACTCGAGCAAGGGAAGCACTTGGGAGCGCCAGGTCTGCCGAAGACGACACTGCACAGCCTCGCCACACGTTAGGGCGCTTAAGTCCGGCAGCCGACAGCC
>NW_004524599.1:1160440-1168410 GCF_000260255.1 Octodon degus
GGCTCGCGGTCGGCTCCGCCGCCGTGCTGCCCGAGAGGGCGGCCTCGGGCTTCCTCCGGCCCGTCTGCCATAGCCGTCTCCAGCGCACCGGCAGCGATACCTGTCGCCGCGCCGCGCCAGTCCCCAACCGCCCGCCCCTTCAGCCGGCGCCGCCGCCGCAGCGACCGCAGGCGTCAACAATCAGACCGGAAGCGGAAGTTCCGCCTCTGCGCGCCGGGGGCGGGGCCGGGGCCGGAAGTGCGGCGGCGGCGGCGGCGGCGCGGGGGGGCGTGGCCCCCTCGACTCCCAGCTCCGGCGCGACGCTGGGTGACTGTAGTGATTTTAGTGAAGACGGAGACAGGAGGCTCCTGGAGATAATACTGTGGTTGCGCCCGAGTTCCCGAGAGGAGCCTGCGACGAACATGACGAGGGTCCTCCAGAGAGGGGGCCCAAGATCAGCGTGGTCTTTGCATTCTGAAAGCCAAGACTGTTGTGCTGGTCTCAGGACGCAGCACTTGTGTCTGCCCAGGACTCGAGGCGGAGGCAGGAGAATCGCTGCAAGTTCGAAGCTAGCCTGGGCTACGTAGTGAGGGCAAAGCCAGCCTGCACTGCAAAGCCAGCAAGACCCTGTCATTAAAAAAATAAATAAATAAAAAGGACTAATAAACCTTGTATTACCAGTTTTTAGAAGACATTCCTTTAATAGTTCACATCCCTTCATGCATAGTCCAGTGTGGACTGACCTAAAGTTTTAAGGCAATAAGTGAGGCAGATACAAAATGAAGGCGAAGATACAAACCGTTGTCTTGCATCTTCTTACATCCTTTTGGCATTTGCCTTTTTGGGCATCTGTAGGCTCAAGTGAAGAGTTACTTATTTCAGCATAAGCAGCTTTAAGTCCTGACTGCCTCTGAAGAAAACATAAATCATTATTTTAATGAGTAACAGATTAAGGACCAGGAGTTTGTCTGTCCTCTGTCTCATTGTGACGATCTTCAGAAGTTTTATTTTCTCACTAGTTTATTCTTGAGCACACTGAACTACAGGCCTCCTGGCTTTAATGCTGCATCTGGTTTTGAGATCCGTAAGATTTTCCAGCAGGATGACGAGGTAGGGAAACGCACATGCTGTACTTCTAGTTGGGAACAGGGCCGGAGTAAGGCGCTGCTGCACCACTGCCTCCCCACGGTGGCTTCTGTCTCAGAAAAATTAGAGTAGGGAGCATTTTCTTTTTTCACCACCTTCCTTGCTTCTTTCTCTTTTGGTAACCGTACCCTGACTTCCTCTTACTGGACAACATATGCCCATCCCTGCAGCTGTGGCAGAAATGTCACTTGAGGCATTCTGTGCTGCCACTCCAAACTCCAGCATGGACCTGCAACCTGAGCTCCGCCAAGTGACGGTACTCCCTTGGGTCTTGGAAACTTGAGGCAAGTGATCCTGCATGGAATAAATTTAATGCCAGCCTAAGTGCCTTATCTGATGAAACTCTGGGTAACTCTTGGAACTTACAATTCTTCCTTTAATTTCGGGAGCTGTGATAACTTTTTGATAAATTTCTCTGAAGCTGAAATGAGCAGGTGCTGGTTTGTGATCTTTCCAGCTAAAGAACTGGGGTTCAACCCTTAGTAGCTCATGGTTGGCTTTACCTGAGCAGTTGCGTAAGGCAAGGGGGTGAAGGACTGAAAGGGAATGGAAGCTGAAGAAGTAGAGGCGAAGACTGCATTTTAATCTTTAAGGAGATCATTTTTGAAGAGAAGTGGTCAGGAAGGAGCTAATTTTTTTTTAAATTTTTGGAGCTAATTATTTTTAACCATGCTTGAATCTATATTTTCATAAAATGAAAGAATTCTTGATACATACTCAGCTATAAATCTGGTTATTATGGATATCTCTAATTTTTAGTGAGATAAGCTAATTTTTGGCTTATTATCCTGTTTCAGCCGTTCTTTCTACTAATATGTGGCAGACACCATGATGTGGAATTGGTATTCAGCTTAGGATAAAGTTTGTGCAACTTGATACTTTCACAGAAAGCAATTTGTAACAAATAAAGCCACCACGAGAGTCTTCTTTGATAAGTTAGATGCTCAATACACCAAATAGAAAACAAATTTAAAATTAGTTTGATTTCAGTACTGATATTTAAAAAGGTCTGTGAACAAGGCAAATTTTTCTTCTCTAGCCTAATTTGCTACCAGTATATAATACTTTCCTGCCCCCCAGTGGTTGTAAAACACACTTAGGAGTTTATCATCAGCTTTTAAATATTTTATACTATCACAAGAATATATTTTCTTTACAACATATTTCTTGATTCAGAAATTTGTAGTGACAGGAATGCATTGTCACTCACGAACAGCAGATGCTACTCTGAGAGGTGGGTGGGACTCACAAAAAAACTGTGCGCATGGTACAATATAAATAAACCTGACTTGGGACAACCAGCAGGTGGAGGAATTTCCACAGCTAGGAACGCCGCACACCTCCCGCCCCAACGTCAGCCCCAGCAGAGGACCCAGAGGACCTGCAGGATCATCAAATCAATCTTATCTGTTTATGTTTATCTGCCAGAAACCCAAGACTGTTGCTGGCTACAAGTTATTTATACACCAGGGGTGTGATTAAAAAGAAAAATACAGTGAATGTTTAAATTAAAAAAAAAAAAAAAACAACAACCCATGATAGTAAAGGACATATTGCTATTATTCCCTCTCAAAATACTCTTTCCCTTCAAACTCTCCTTCCCCGTTAATCTTGCCACTTTCTGAAGCAGGCATAGTTAAAGAAAAGCCCCTGGTTAGTGCTGCTGCCAAACACCATCCAACACAACGGCAGGCTCGTAAAAGTGTGGCAGTGTGTTCTCATCCAGATCCGAGTCCCAGATCTGGTGCAGGGCAATTCCTGTCTCTTCCCTAAAGTCAAAATGACCATAAAAGGGAAATGCTTTGTATCGATTCAGAACATCGAGGCAGCCTCTGCAGCACACGAAGGAAGACGTCTAGACCCAATGCAGAGAGTAGCAAGAAGGTGTAAATATGCTCAAAGAAAGGGGTTGCTTTCAGAGTGATTAATGGCAATGTGGCTTTTTACTGTAATAGTTTTCTAAACTTTAAACACTATATCTATCTATCTATCTATCTATCTATCTATCTATCTATCTATCTATATTTTTCAGTACTGGGGATTGAACTCAGGACCTTGTGCTTGCCAGGCAAGCCCTTATGCCACTGGGCTATCCCCCAAGCTCTACACTGTATATTTTGATCACTGCTTGTATATTGCTCCTGAATTCTGGTAAAAGGAAAAAGTATTTTAGATTTGGACTGGATTATATATATGAAGTATGAAATTGGAATGAAGGGAAAGAGCATCATTTTAATTATGACTAGTGTAAGATAAAAAGCTGGGATATAAATAAAATGACCATGATTTAGGGAGGAAAGGAACCAAAAAGAGGGACCCTAGCGACAAGTTAGAAAGTGAAGGGTTGTGCAGCAAGGTCCAGCAAGGAAAGCTGAGTTTGGCTTCAGTTCATTCAGGAGCAGAAAGCTGTCACGGACTGGAGGGTAGCTCGGTGGTAGAGTGCTTGCCTAGCATATGCAAGAAAAAACATGACAGATTAAGTGTGGAAAACATTGATTTGCTTCTGTTGCTCGCTATACCAGTACTGGCAGCTACCTACTAATCCAGAGGAAGGAAGCACAGACGCCAGGTCGGTTCTGCACCTAACACTTTCCCTGGGCTTTTACCCCCGAGTATGGCCATTCTTCCTGACCTCCCCTGGAAGTGGAGACCACTAGCTGTGTGCTGCCCTCCCTCCCCGTTATGTTATTTACATGACCTACCCTGGAGATGAGCTCCTGTGCTTTGCCTGGGGCACAGCTGAGGGTTACATCCGAGCAGGACACACACTGACACCTTAGCTTCGACAAGTTCCCCTACCAGTCTTGGCTTTTCTTGCATTTGTGGTCAAAAGAACAAAAAAACCCCACAATTCTTTGGCTTTCTTCTCTATTTTCACAGGGTTTTGTTGACTTGAGTACTCTTCTAAGTTTAGTATCTTGGCTCATTTTATACTTGTAACTCCAATAGTTTACTTCCTTTTTTTTTTTTTGTTCAATAGCCCAACCTCCTGATCAACTTTAATCATGTAAGCAGGTCATTGTCATGATTTCGTATGTCAGACTGGAAAAATTACTAAGATAGGTGATATCTAGGGTCAAGGAGTTCTTGAGAAAAAGGTTCCTCCACATCCATTTCATGGAAGAATAAACTTGCACAACTTTTTTTGAAGGATAATTGGGCAATTTGTATCCAAATTCAGAGTCTCTGGACCTTATGCCTTACTGATCCGCCCTTTAGTAATCTACAGAAATGCAAGTGCTGGGGCCAGGGAGATGGCTCAGTGGAATAAGCGCTACTAATAAACCAATGACCCAGTCACTGGTTCACTGAAGAATAAAACAATACAATACTGCTGTTATGTCAAGGTTAAGAAGAAAATGAAGAATTACATCTATAGAGGGGCTGGTGAGATGGCTCAGTGGTCTAAAGCACCTACTTAGAACAAGCTAAGCCAAGCAAAACATCAGGGACCATGGTTCAATCCCCAAGCACCACATGCCAGCCAGCCCCGCCCCCTGGTGGGCTGAGCTGGCCACACACACACACAAAATAAATAAATAAATAAACAAACAAACAAAAAATTTTAAAAAAAGAATTACATCTATAGAACATAAATGAGAAAGAAAAAATATGTACTGGAACAATTTTTTTAATTAAATAATAACACAAAGTTTATGTTCAACCTCATACCAAGAAATTTGAAAACAGAGAATAAATGTATTGTTTCCTAGAGAAAAGATAAATTGCCAAAACCAAGTGAAGAAAAATCTGAAGACATTTATAACCATTGAAGAAATTTAGACCAAAGAACTATGTGCCACAAATTGTTGACCTTTGAGCTACTTTATATTCTCATTTTGTAGATTTCTTTGAGTTCAAAGACAATGGCTATAAAATACTGTGGAATTTGAGATATTAATTTTCAAAGACAATGCCTATAAAATTGATATTTTTCAACTAATATATGGTTAATTTAAAACATGTTGTGTAAGTCTTTGGAAAATAGTTTATTGAAACACTTGGCACTTTCTGGCTAACTTGCAAAAACAAGAATATATTTTATCTCTTTGCCTGACTCTCTCTCTCTCTCTCTCTCTCTCTTTTTTTTTTTTTTTTGTATTTAGGACAGGGTCTACAGGGCCTACAGGGTGTACAGGGTCTACAGGTCTCACTATGTAGACCAGACTCATAGTGATCCTCCTGTTTTCAGCCTCCCAGACTCTGGGATTACAGACACGTGACACCACGCCCAGCCTCAACTGCTGTCTCAGCGCATCCCGGGGGCAGCACCAGCACAGCACACCAGGGATGGAACCCCGGCCGTTGTGCTCTGCCTAAGCGGGCGCTTTAATCTGCTGAGCTATCTGGCCGGCTCTCTCATATATTTTTAACTACAAAAGTAATATGGTTTTAGTATGATAAATTTGAGGCACAAGAAAAAATGCTTGTGTACCTCAGTGACTATTACACACTTAAGGCAGCGTAGATCCTTCTACCTTCCTCATGCTCTGTGAAGCATAAAGGTAATCTGGGTTTTTTAAATTCTTTAATTTTGCTTCATTTAAAAAATTCTTATTGTGATGGGGATTGAACCTAGGGTGTCGTACACACCAGTAAGTGTTCTCCAACTGAAGTAGCTCTCTGTCTCTAATTGTTGCTTTAGTTTTACTAACTTCTCTTGAAATAAATTAAGCAAAATATAGTTATTTCCTAATTGTGTTATTTCCTTTTCCTTTTTGGTTAAGTGCCTATCACTCTGTAATCTTTTAGAGCTACAGCTTTCATGTCATTAAACTCTGATTGCCGTATTGCTCTCTTGGGTGTGAGCATTATTGTAAAAAGCAAACTTGTCCAGTGCTTGGACTGCTTTGGTTACTCTTCTCTATTTTATTGTTTTTTACTTAGACACAGTGGCTTATGTAATATTTACTCAGTGATTTTTCACTTTACCTAATATGGAGTTAAGTCCCTAAGACACTGAAAACTAAGTGTATTTCTTTTTTTTTAGAGTTTCAATATTTTTTCAAGCCAGTCTTACTAATTATATAATTTAGTCTTCTTATATTGAGGCCAAATTTTGTTTTGCCTATGAAATCTGTCAAAGACAGAAATATATATTAGAGCAAATGGTTTTCGTATTTTTAACAATACATCTTCTTACTTTTTTTTAATAGTTGCTGTTTAATCTCTTTTTAAGGGGAACAGTTCAGCCCTGTGGCAGGTAGAGTTCTGAGGGTGGCCTCTTGAGTCCCTGACGCCTGGGATACGTGTGTACTGTGCAGTCCCCTGCCCGGGAGTGCGAGGAGCGTTTTTGTGTGTGATTTGCTGTTACTCTGCTGATGGGGTTTACATTGCTTGGTAAGGATGCAGGGATTGTGCGTGCGCCACAAAAATCCCTAATCTGTGGATCTTAAATCATAAAGTAGATTATCCAGGATGGTCCTCACGCAGCCAGATGAGCTCTTTCAAAGAGAATTTCCCAGGCAGGGATGGAAGAGATTGGAGATTCCAAGTGAGAGAACTCCTCGTGGTGGCCTTACAAGAGGCCTGCAGCCCGGCTGGCTGTGGCTGCTGTGACTGTTGTGGCTGCTGTGGCTGCTGTGGTTGCCGTGGCTGCTGATGCACAGCACTGAGAAGAGAGAGAAAGCAGCTGAGGCTGCCGGCCAGGACCTCGGAGGTCCCCATCCAGTGCCCCACCCAAGCACAGAGACTTCAGTCCGACAGCCACAAGGGACACAGGCTGCTCAGAAGGAGCTTGGGACAGATCCCAAGCCCTTGGTGAGTGCTGGCGGAGCGCGCCGGTAAGTGTGCGTCTGGGTTTGGCTTCAGCCTCGAGAGCACTCAGCGGCCCTGACCCTGGACTCGGACTCAGAGAAACCCCAAGAAAATCCAGGGGTGTGACTGCAGGCTGGCATGCTCAGAAGAGCAAGAGCAACACACATCTCGACCCTTCTCTGAGAAGTGTATTTGCAGTGTGCATGAGAGCCTTTGCCTTCAAGAAATAACCTTCATTGTTCTAATACGCTGACTTAGTATTTTACATTATTTATATTGTGACCTGTACGTTCTTGTTTGCCTTCATTCAGTGTCCATCTGCCTGTCCTTTTGTAAGATACCATGTTTGAGATGTGGCCCTTAAAAACAAGGCTGTGAAGGCTGGCCAAATAGCTCAGCGGATTAAAGCGCCTGCAAGCAGGTTCAGGGGCTGGGGGCTCCATCCCGGGCCTGCCATGCGGGCCCTACTCCTGGGGTGCACTGAGACAACAATGGAGACTGGGCGTAGTGGTGCGCATCTGTAATCCCAGCTCTTGGGACGCTACAAACAGGCGGATCACTATGAGTCTGATCTAGTAGTGAGACCCTGAACTCCCTGTAGAACTTCCCTAAAATACAACAACAACAAGAACAACAACAAAACCCAAAACAAAACAAAAAACAAAACCACACAAACTCCCCCCTCCCCCCCAAAAAAACAACCCACCAACCAACCAACCAAACAAACAAAAAAACCCCCAAGGATGTGTGCTTAATGAATGGAGTTTGTATAGTTTCTTGGTATAATTTCTCAATTTATGCCTGTATCTTTGGCCTTGTTTTCTCTAATTCTGTTATTTCTGTTAACTCGCTGTTAATTCTCATTCAGTTAATAAAACGTCTTATTCTTCCATGTCTTATTTCCTATGCTTTAGTATATATCATTCATTTTTTTTTTTTTCCTTTCTGGTGTTTTAGAAAATATGCATTTAAAAAAATTAAAAATAAAAACATTTATGTCTCCTTACGTCTTTTTTTTTAATTTAATTTAATTTTATTTATTTATTTGAGAAAGAGAGAGAGAGAGAGAGAGAGAGAGAGAGAGAGAG
>NW_004524599.1:1168510-1183011 GCF_000260255.1 Octodon degus
CAGGGCTGGCTGGCATGTGGTGCTGGGGGATTGAACCGCGGTCCCTGATGCTTTTGCTAAGCTTGTTCTAAGTAGGTGCTTTAGACCACCGAGCCATCTCTCCAGCCCCACCTTATGTCTTTAACTTACATTTTTCCTTGAGGCAAGCTTTGACTATTGACTCCTGTATCCTTGGTACAAATCACACAGGTTGAAATCTGAGACAATATTGCACTAAGTTGCCCAATTTGGCTTCACCTCAAGCTTGCTTCCAAGTAGTTGAGATTACAGGTATTTGTCACCATGACCAGCTGAATTTTTTGTTTTCAAATACTTAAATATCTTAGCTAATATTTTTCCTTTGGAGTAGATATTTTTCATGTTGATTATAAAATGTTTCCTTCAAGTATATTATTTTGAAATACAAACTTGTAATCTGCAACACACAATAAAAGACTGGATGGACGGAATGTATCTGAATGTATTTTAAAAATTCATGGCAGCCGGGTGTGGTGGTGCATGCCTATAATTGCACTATTCTTGGGGTAAAGGCAGGAAGATTGCCACAAGTTTGAGAACAGCGTGGCCTACAAAGTGAGTTCAAGCCCAGCCTGAACTGGAGAGCAAAACCATGTCTCAAAAAGATTAAAATAAATTATTGGATATTTGATAATCACAAAAGATTATGATGATCTTAATAATAAAGTGTTCTGACCAATTCAAACAATAGGAGTAGAAAGAAGACATTTCCTTCTAAACTATATCCCAGGGGGCTGGGGAGATAGCTACTCATTTTAAGGTTGATGAAGTCTGAGTTGTTTTTCATTGATGGTAAATCCTACTGGAAATATATCTAGTGAGATGTTGGGTCTTTTAAAAAGAGACTTATTTCTGTAAACTATGGAGTAGGAGATGAACTTAATTAGAGAAAAAGTGGCTGTCTAGCAGTTGGTAGAAGCAGTCTCCAGAATGTAGACCATATTGCGGATATAATTATTTTAGATGCTAACAAAAGAGAGAACATTTTGAGAACTCTAGGAACCAGATTTTAGTTGTTAACAGTAGGACATCGTGCCCTGAATTCCACATTCACTGAATGGGCTTCCATGAAAATATTCTCCTTCATTCTTCACATACTTGTGGATCAGCCGCCCCTGGGTATCCTGGAAAAACGTTGTCACTTAGCCAGTGAATTTGGACAGGTAATTTAGATAACTTCCACACTCAAGTATTGTTTTTCAGTAGACAGATACAGTTAGCTTGTTTTTGCTTAAATTAACCAAATGAATAACAAAATCTATGTTTCAATGTGCCACCACAGACAGACTAAAGAAGTACAATTCATAGAGGAAAATCCCGGTTATTTCACAGAGCTTGTCTCTAGCCCAGACCCCGAAGACTACATCAACTCATGACTTCTTTATGCCACAGTTTTATATCCTTTATGAAAAGATGCATTTTTATAATAAGGCTCTTGTGAAACACCTCTACAGGCCCCTCCATACCACTTAATAGCGCCACAGAGAGCGTCCCTGTGTGTTCACAAGGGAGCATAAACTTCAGGAAGCTTGGGGGCAGGAGCCAGGTCTGTCCTGGAGCTGGCAGCATGTGGTGCCCTGGGGAGGAGAGGGGCCAGCTGCTGCGGGCTGCTGGGGATGCACGGGGTCACTGCACCCGCAGACACTGCCCCTGGGAAGAGTGAGCAGGAGAAAGTGGCCACAGTCTTCCCAAACAAATCACAGAGCCGCAGTGTCCACTGGGAATCTCCCATTGTAGGCTAACAGCCTTTGGAGTGGGAGGAATGAGTGTGTAGAATTCTTGCACTGCTCAAAAGGAAAAGGGGAGTAGGGAGGGGAGAGGGGAAAGGGAGGAAGGGAAGAGAAGGATGAAATGAAAACTGAACTTCTTGGGGGGGGGAAGGGTTTAAAAAGAGGGAATGGGAATAGGGAAGAAAAGAAGAATCAAGATAGATCACATAAAGGTGCAATTCCCTGTAAGGAATATGGTCATTATGTGGAGTTAAATTATACCAAGAAACTCAAAAAAAGAAAAAAAAAAAAAGTAAAATGTAGTTTTTGACTGATTAATTGCCAGACTGAATTCTTGGTACTAGGAAATCACTGACCTTGTTTCGGAGGTACCTAGGATTGAACCCAGAGTCACTGCACTGAGTTACTTTCCCAGCCCATTTATTTTTCCTTCTCTTTTTCTCCTTCATCTTCTTTCTTCTTCTCTCAGTGGCCAGTTTGCTCAGGCTGGGCTTGAATTTATAATCCTACCGCCTCAAGCTCCCAGAATGTTCAGATTACAGGCTGGTATCACCAGGCCTGGAGAAATGAAATGTATTTATTTAGAGACAAGGTCTTGCTGTACAGCTCAGGCTAACCTTGAACTCACCCCGTGGCCCAAGCTGACCTTGACCTCCTGGCCATCCTTCTGCTTTAGCCTCCTAAGTGCTAGGATTGTAGGTGGTTGCCACCACACCCAGATATGGGATTTAAAAAAAAAACAAAACAAAAAAAAAACAACAACTGTGATATTGGAGAGTGGAACTGAACAAATGGCATTATGGTTTTAGTAAGTGACGCTTCTTTCATTTGGCTCTTTATGTCATTAAAGGGAGTCATGTTTTTGACTGTTGAGGGCCTTAAGAAGTAAGGTATTGCAATAAAATGGATTAGAACTAAAGTATTCAATGCTGTAGTATTAGGCACAAATCTTCTTTAACTATAAAATAATCCTTTGTATTGAAGGGAAACCTAAACAAGAATTCTCTGAGAGGCAAACTTTAGTTTCATGTTCTGAGCCAAGTTACCAAGCAGACAATAGAGGAACAAAAGCCCTTTGGAGAAATCTGGTTGAGGTCTCAGGTAATTAGAACTGGTTCATATTTCAATTGTAGAATAGACACAACTGAGCCACACTGAGAAACATCGAAAGGCGCACAAGAAATCCGTAACACTAGAAATTCAGCTTGTCTCCACAGAAGCAATTAAAGTCTCAAAAATTGCTTCTGGGCTGGCCAAATAGCTCAGCAGATTAAAGTGCCTGTAAGCAGGTGCAGGGACCAGGAGTTCGATCCCTGGGCATGCTGTGCAGGCCCTGCCCCTGGGGCATGCTGACACAGCAATTGAGACTGAGTGTGGTGGCGTGCGCCTATAATCCCAGCTCTTGGGAGGCTGCAAACAGGAGAATCACTATAAATCTGATCTAGTAGTGAGACCCTGAACACCCTGTAGACCCTTCCCTTAAAAAAAAAAAAATTACTTCTGTATCTGAAGTGGAACAGAAAGTGCCAATGGTTTGAAACAAATTCTTGTGGAATGAACGTGTTTAATGAAATTCATTTTTGGAATATTAAACTCATGAACTAGGTCCCAAGGATTTGGCATCAGAGCCTACTCTCAGCCATCTAGTCACCATTTTCAGTTAAATGTCACCAAGACACCCTGGGTTATACAGGTTCAAGGCTGAACCCTGGTTTTCCCGAGCTCTGGTTCTCCTTAGTGTTTCCTGTCCCAGCAAATGGTAATGTACTTACAATCTAGGATGAAAAGGCTACAGAGGCCTTGGTGAAAACTGGAGAGCTACATGGGAAATATGTTTTAGCCATGGTAAATGAAGTTGGGACATGCAGGTAGAATACCGTGGACAATAGAAGTTAGGGATCCAGGGAGATGAATTAGGGAAATGGATTTGGGAGGCATCTACAGAGAATGGATGTGGTTAGAGGAGACAGGCAAACACCTGAGACAAAAACATAGAAGGTAGAAGGGAAAGGATGCAGAAAAGCATGTTGTCCACCACAGTCAAAGGGAGCTTACTGAGGAAAGAATTTCAGTGGATGAAGAATGAAATGAAGCCACTGGATTCGATGACCTTTAGAATTTTCACAAATGTGATGAGAGTAGAAGTTATAGTAGTTATGAATACTTGTGTGAGTGTTTCAGTCTTTGCTTCTAGCCTTTGCTTCTCCTTATGCAAGTTGTTAATGTCACTAGATCTCTGCTTTATTGTCTTTTTTCATGTATTTAGTAAAGGGTCAGGCAGGATCTACAGGTCTCACTACACAGAATGGACTCGTAGTGACAGTGATCCTCCTGGTTTCAGCCTCCCAAGCACTGGGATTACAGGCATGCGCCACCACCCCTAGTCTTAATCGCTGTCTCAGTGCGCCCTGTGGGAGAGGCCAGCATGGCACGGCAGGGATTGAACACTGGCCGCTGTGCTCTGCCTAAACAGGTGCTTTAGTCCATTGTATTGTCTTTTTTTTTTTTTTTTTTTTTTTTGAGACAACATTGCGGGCCTTGAACTCACATGTAACCGAGGCTGTTCTGAAACTCCATGTAACCTTCCTGTCTCAGCCTCCTGAATGCTGGGATTAGAGGTGGGCACCACCATGCCCATTCCATAAGTATATTCATCTGGGTTCTCAGAGGTTGAAGTAAACATTTTCAGCGACTGAGCACAGCCTCTGCGGCCCACCCCGTTGGTGGCACTAGGGATGGAAGCCAGCACCACACACCTGCTAAGCTGGGGCTCTGCGCTCTCAGCTCGCTCAGTGAATAAAAGAATAAATGAGTAAAACTCTGCATGCTTCTTGTCAGACACACAGATAGGGAGATGCAGTTAGGACTGGCCGCTGGCCTCAAGATGTCTTGCTGCAGAAGGAAGAAATTGAGGATCTGAGGGAGCCGGAGGATCAGGGAGAGGATTTTCAAGGTGACAAAGACAGCTTTTTCGGGTTTTTGTTTTTATCCTGTAATGCTATAAGGTACAAGAGATCCTTGGCACTGGATTTTCTGATACTAATTTTCATTTAGACTTTTTGGGAACATATGTGACAAACAGTTCTTCTCAGTAGGAAGATTTTTTCAACCCCTTGATGGTATTTATTAAATCATAGCACTGGTGAGATTAGAATTTAAGAAGGGACAAGGAACAAAGCATGTTGAAAATTCACTGTTGTCTTTAGTCGTTATAGATGCATTGTTAATTTTTTTTCAACAGATTTGACCTGAAAAAGTGACTCATTTTTGAGACTGCATAGCAACTTTGAAGAGGGGAAGGTGAGCGGGGCATACAGGGCTGGCCAATAATTGCTTGAACTTAAGTCTCGAGTCTGAATATCTAGGGCGAAGAACTGTGAAAGGCCAACACCAAGTCCCACGCCAATCCACAGAGGCTAAGGGTATAAACTTAGTATCAGACAACTGGGTATGTCATATAACCTTTCAGATCATGTCTTCTCTTTTAATTTTTCCTCTAGAAGTCATTTATGCATGTGAGTTATTTATAGGTTGTAGCACATAGTGTTACATTTATACAATCATTTCTCTTCTGGCATCTATACATTAACAAAGGCCAGAGGGTGTGTTCTCAGTGGAAAGCCTTCTGATTACCACTCCAACTGCAAATTGTGTTAGCTGACACCTGCATGAAGCTGTTCTCCAGGTAAGCTGATGGCACTCAGTAAAAATTCTCTGATTTCCACCAGAAAGACCCACCTATGTTTTCTAAATCTGCAATAGGAGCAAGGGGCATATGAAATCGCTAAAAAAGAAAACCATTTTTAACACCCAGCACGCATCCCAGCATTTAAATTAGAATTTTACTTTATTTCAGGATAAGTGTACAGTTCAAAAAGGATTATTTACTAAAGCCACAATGTTATTCATACAGACAAAACTGTTATAGCAAAACCTGGGCACGTGGCATTATTCATTTGAACACTGTATAGGTATAGAAGATCCTTAAACATGGAAAATATCCCAGCTGCTGTCACAGGCACAGTACATATGCTTGGGTTGATTCTGCAAGCATTCTACTACATTTCATCACATGTGACCCAAGAAGTCACAGACTTTTCAGCGCTAGGTACTGAAAAGACACAAAGGAATAGCATAGTTACTCAGATTGAACAAGCGTGGACTACCAAGATCATAAACCAGGAGCAGCAAGCCAAAGAGACAACTAATTCTGTGAGTTTTAGAAGAAGGAATACATCTATGGCTTTTCCATGTCTGCTTTTGAGACTAGTTAGCAAATCTGGCAAGTGAAAAAGAAGAAATTATTCTATAATAAACATGAAAGACATCGTAGACAAGGCATCTCATATTTCACAGGTTCAGAACTGGAAAACAAAAATTCAGCTGTTCTTAAGAGTTAACTTGTGAGGTATAATATGGCAAAAAATGGCTTCCTCCCATCTATCTTTTGGCATAAAATATGCAAAAAAAGTAAGAGCTTTTAGGTGAAATGGTGGAAAAGTGTTTAGAATGAACAATTAGAATAAAGCAACCGTAAGATGGACAACTAGAATGCAGTTTCGTTCTTTAGTAACTATGTACGTCTCCCAAGGACCAAGAAACGGGATTTGGTCCTTCCATGGAATTTTTTAAATTTATGTTTCTTAATAGCGTGACTGAATTCTTTATTCGTGCTGACAGTGTGTCCACGCTGATAACAGTGAACATGTAGAAAGAAACCCATACATTTTTTTCAAGGCAATTTCACTTTGAAATTGTCTACAAGGTAAAAATGTACACAGGTTCGCAAAGGTTTTTTTTCAGCTAGCAACTAAACGTAAGTGTGAAGGCAGACCATGCAGCGCTCTTCCCTATATATTACTGTGTTATAACACGAAGGGAACAGAATTTTTTTCCTTTTTCCTTTAAATCTGTAGTGCTCACAAGTTATCATGTAGAACTAAAATCACACACAAAGGCAGATCATGAAGAAATGTTAAATATTTCAAAACACCTGCAGAAGTGAGCCAGAAACGACACTGTTTCTACAGCACACAACTGTTGGAGGCTTAAACTAAAGCATAGGTGCTACCAGATCCTCTAGTCTAGCTCTTGGCTGCTGCTTGTTTCTGTTTGGTTGCAGACCCTTGGCTGGAGGTCTTCGGGTTGTCTGGAGCTTAGGCCATAATTTCTGCAGGCTCAGTGATCAACTTGGTTCCGTCCCAGGTTGTCTTGAATTGTTCAGGAACAGGGAATTCTCTCTGGAATAAAGGCAAGAAGAACAGGATCTCCATACAGGGTTTTGCTGAGACGTGGTGGGCATAGCAATCTGAACCAACCCAAACCTGTACCACGGAGGGCTCCTTGTCACGTGGGGATTGGCATGTGCCACATGTCTGTTGGGAGAATGCCCTCAGTATCATCATTGATGCTGGCATTTACTGAGAACAGTCATTCTGCAAAGCCCTGGACATCACACACTCAGCTGATCTTCTGAAAGCCTAGCAGCCTGGAGTGACAGGGATGCTGTCTGCAGGGAGTAGATGTCCTACAGTGACAATGCTACCTGGCAGAGCAGAGTCCAGCCAGAGCAGTCTGTCTCAGGCACTGCTTTCCATCAAACCTGAACACACATGTCAATTAACCGTGGATCTGATTACAGGACACAGATTTTCCCACTTCCCAGTGAAAATGTGCATGGCCTCTCTCACCTGTAGGCCTACTATGCATGTAAACACGCAAAGGACCACGGGCCAGCCAGAGCAGCAGTACTCTGGGCTCTTCTTTCCCTGGACAGAGTCTCATTCTCTAGGTATTTGCATGGAGGAGGGAAGGGGAGGCTGAGGCACAGTGCCTTGGGCACCGATCTGGAGCCTGCCTGGCCTTCCCGGCCCTGCTGTGCACTCTGAGGTGCCACGTGTGTGCTAAGTGATGCCGCTGCTCATGAGACGTGACACTTCCCTGGCATGCACACAGGAGTACCTGTCTTCCTAGAGGCGTCATCCAACGCTTTCTTTGGGAAGAAGTGATTGATTTATTGCTGCAATAAGCAATGAATTCCCCCTGAGTGAGATCGGCAATGGAAAAATCTTAAAGAAGCTACACTATTAATAATGTGCACATGCATGCGTGCGTGCGCGCGTGTGTGTGTTGTGTGTCTATGCACGTGTGTGTTCACCTAACATCATGCTAGGGCTCTCCTTGGTGAGAAAACAAAGCTTAGTGTTTATTCTCAGGCTTCGAATGCCCGAGACAGGGGCTCGCTTGGACTGGAATGTACGACAGCTGTTCCCCACTCTTGGGCAGTGAGGAGGTAGTAATCCGATGACGGATCTTCTCTGGGAGGCTGATGTCGTTCAGGAAGAATTATGCTTCCCATCGATCCTCAATTACAATGCCCATCGCAGGGCCTCTGTATCCCTTCCCACCTCCACCTGGAGAATGCTAGAAGAGGGCCAGAGACTGAGTAGAGAAGGTCATTTACCTATCAATGCAAAATGTTTCTTTCAGCACAAAGCTCGGGCCTTGCTTATTCATCTACTAGGCTAAAGGATCTCAATCCTGGCTTCACACTGGGCTTGCAAGGAAAGCCTTAGAAACTACAACTATCTGGGTTGCCTGCTGAGCTGGCTGAGCTTCATCATTCTCGAGCACTCATCCAAACCTCACTTCTTTACTTAGCAGACCCAATTCTCTGGAAGCTGTGCTTTCTGCTTAAACAGCTGCAGGGGCGAGGGCCACCTGGGTTCGGCTCCACTACCCTGAAGCCCTGTTCTAAAGGTATAGCTGGACTCTCCTATAGCTCAGGGGCAGGCTTCCATATCCTAAGGGGTGAAGCGTGCCCCAGTGCTTACAGAGTTTTGTGTTACAAGCTGAAATGATGACTTCCAGCCTGCCATATGTAGGGCAGAGCTGGGCAGAGCTGCAGAACTTCCTGCAGGTGGGGAAAGGAGCACACGGCAGCAGTCACATCGTGCGCCAAGGAGATCTGCCAGCCTGCTACAGATGCTGCGTGGACCTCTGGTGACTGGTCTCCCAGGCTAATGGGACTCTTCCTCGAAAGATTCGTCTGCTGAATTACAATTTCTTTCTTTTTCTAAAGACAGGGCTGCACTATGTATTATAGGCTGGTCTTGAACTCATTGTGGAGCCCAGGCTGGCCTCAAACTTTCAGAAACCCTCCTGCCTCAGCCTCCCAAGTGCTGGGACTGCAGGTGTGCACCACCACACCCAGCTGTCACACTTTCTTTTGCTCTTTGCTGGTTTACTAGCAGTAAGAGGAAATCATCTCTGTATTTATTTCCCTACCTCCAAGTAACAGTAGCTAGCTAATCCACCATACTGATGATCCAGAAAATGTTACAGATTTAATTGTATTCCCTTTTCAGCGTGTGAGAATATTTGTGCGATTTTTATCCAAGCTACTTTGAGGGTGGCAAAATCACTTAGGCTAATATTTCTCAGAACGGCCCGATGGACTGATAACATTGGAATCACTTGAGATGCCTATGAAGACCCAAGACCACTGGCCCCCTGACCGACCCCAAATCCAATCTTTCGGTGCATCTTTCAGCGCTGGCCTGTGTCTCCACCTCCCCAGCTGACTCTGAGCATCGGTGGGCATCGCCGATTTGAGGGTACCAATGCATTTAGCTAGTCTACTTGGACTTCCCTCTCCTCCTTTCCATTTCCCCCTCAAGTATTCCTCCTTTTTTCTTGCTTATTTCCGTTGCCACAAAGGGAAATATTTAGTCCTATGAATTCAGTGCACGCTGTGCTGTTCAATAAAAGGTAGCCCGGGAAAGTGGTGATTAGTAAGCTGCCCTGAGAATCGCCAGCCCCGGAGCGGGAGCGGGAGCGGGCAGAGTGGGGAAGTCAGCAGGTGCGAGGAACTCCTACCTTCCTCTCCTGCCTGAGAATCCTTCTACCAGAAAAGTCCCAGGCTGGGAGGGGATGGCTCAGTCTCTAAGAGTGTTCACAAAGAAGGCCCTAAAACATCTGGAAGGCACTTACGTAGTCGCCATCCTGAGGGATGAGCACGTTCATCTCCGATGACTTGGCGCTCACGATCTCACAGCCTAACGCATCTTCGCTGAGGTATATGTGGCAACCGTCCGTCTTATTAATGGAGATTGTTGGCGCGCTTCCCATGACCTGAATGAGAAACAACAAAACAAAACAAAAACTGGGACCAAAGTAAAGAAATAGAGATGACAAGGTTCCCGAACGCATGCAGCCTCGATTCCTCTTGGATTCCTTTAGTTTGTGCTTAACCAAGCGTTAGGAATTGCTGAGTCTGAGCTGGGGGAGTGATTAATGGCTGTCTCTTCGGGCTGCTGAGTAGAGCAGGTGTCATTTGGGGATAGAACGAAAGGACCACACGGGGATTCTTAAACCATGGAGGTGTTTTTCCTGAGACAGAAATTAAGGGATTAATTTGGAAACAGCAGCTAAATGTTCAAAAAAAGCCTCCTAACCCCCTCTGTGGAATTGAAATATATATTTGATTTCCTGATAAAAGAAACAAGACACATTTACTTTTATTGGCTTAAAATTGCAGTTTTGACAAGTATCTGTGAAAGTGGGATTGAAACAAGCCCCGATGCTGACATTTAAGAGTAAGGCCATTCTTAAGTGAAAAACAAAACAAAACAAAACACCAAAACTAAAATGAGAGGCTTGCTCTTGAAGTTGAGAGTAAGTAAGAAAACACTAAAATTCTTTTCAGTAAAGGTTTTTGCCAGATAAAAATCTCATTGGCTGAATCCAACGTTTGTTTACGAGAGATGAGTGTCTAGGTATTTTGAAGTGTATTCCTTTCAGGGGCCAAACCTGGAGGCTTAATTCAGGACACATATTATATAGAAAAACAGAACAGAACAAAAGAGGGGGCCCTTCTTTGTATTGTTTACAAATATCGAAGTGTTGCAAACATTCTGATTGGTTTTAAATTTCTTCTCTCACAATCAGTTTTCAGTAATTCTCCCCAAATCTCCACAGGGACAGACCTTTCCTGCGAGGACCATATTACAACTCCATAATTTTCCTTCTTGTAATGGTAATTAATGTGATAAAGACATCTCTCCTTTCTTTCTGAAGAAAAGACTAGTTTTGAGCCAAAGGAGCAATTCCTGTTGATGGGGCAGGTGGTGTAAAGAATTCCTCGGGGGCATCTAGCCAGGTCACCATACTTCTGTTTTCTCTCTCCATGGAAACTAGACACTGAGCTTGAGGGTAAGTATGAGCTGAGTTGGAACTGAGTTGGAACCGAACTCCAAGGCCAAAAAACAAAAAAGGCAGAGGTAGTTCAAGGTCAGGTAAGCAGTTGCGCTCTGCCACAAATAAATAAAAGAATAATAGATGTATTTGCATTTTAAAAATGTGTCTGTGGTAACATTTTGGTCATTCCTAGATTTGCTTATTTTATGAAGATGAACATTTCTAACCTCTTTATCAGAACCATACAAATACCAGGCAAGTGAAGTGAAGAGATGAATTGCCAGTGACTTGTAGGGGATTTATGAACAGAACACACAAGGCAAGCACATTATGACAACATGCTGTAGCTGTGTTTAAATCTCACTAAATTATGTTAAAACTGTGGAGGCGCCCTGTGTATCTGGAAAGACAGTGGTAACAATGACAAAATAGCCCTGGTATGTTAAGAATTGCGATTCCCATGGCCCTATGGCCGATGCTCTTTCGCGTGTACCATACATGTCCGTCTTCCCTGGTATTCTGTGGAGACTCTGAGAACAGATGTGCTCCTTAGCAGCAGAGACAGACCAAAGAGCTCCTTCACCGAACAGCAGGCGGCATGTCAGACTCCCCAGGCAATGTTCTCGCATTTAAAACCCATCTCTGGATTGATATAATGTATTTTTCAGCGATACGGATGAACCTACATCCTCATGTTAAGCATAGGGTCTAAAACGGAGCTATCTCATCAGCCTGATGCTATTTTCCATGGATTTATTTCTCCACAGAATTTTAAAATAATTTCCACTGACTAGTTTCTTCTTTTCCCCATACTTTGTATATTTTCTAAGGCAATCTGCCAAAATTGGACGAGTAGGCGAAATCATAGGAACTCTAGTTCATGTCTTTTATTTCTCCCTTTCGGTTTTTTGACAGCACTCAGATAAAATCTGCAAACACAAAAGCCCACCAATTTTTTTTGTGTGTGTGTGACCAGCTCATCCCATCCTAGGAGTGGGGCTAGTGGTGCTGGGGATCGAACCTTGGTCCCTGTACTTGTCTAAGCTTGCCTAAGCAGGCGCTTTAGACCACTGAGCTATCTCGCTGGCCCAAACCCACCAATTTTAAGCATACAATTCAATGATATTTAATAAATTTACATAGTTGTGCCCACATCACTATATCACTACAGCTCGCCTTTGGAATATTTGCATCGTCCAAAAAATATCCCTAATTGCCACTTACAATCAACCCCCAGCCTCAGCCCCAGGCCACCACCTCCGACCTGCTTTCTGTTTCTAGTGTGCCCTGGCCCTTTGGAGACAAGTCATTGAGTATTTCAATCAGTGATTCTTTCCACCTGGTTGGAACATCCGAACGTTTGCCAGGTATTCATCTAACATTTCTGAGCTGTGCTCTTGGGCTCCTATCTGTCCTTTGTGGGACACCACAGCCCATCTTTGCAGACAGCATTTTGTAAAATGTGTGTCCATATTCTGAAAAATATATTTCAAACACAGAAATGTACAAAAAGCAATATAACAAAAGCATACTAAATATGTACTCACCAACAGTGTTATCACAGTATTAAGTTTTGTCTTATTTCTTTTTTGACTTAATTTGATTTTTTTAAGGATTAAAATCTGACAATATCATTGGAGCACCTCCCATCCTCTACCTCACAGGACTCCCTTCCTCCCTCTCTCCTCTCTTTTCTTCCCTCCTGAGTCTGTAACTGCCTTTCTCAGTATTAGCTTAGGATGCTTTGGGCCTATCCAGTGGGCATGACGGTAGGAAGGTTGCCCCAAGCTCTCGCAAGTATAAGTAGTGTGTGTGTACTGTGGGGTTTTGCATTTCCTCCAATCTTTTAATAAAGGGACATAGAACACAGCCATTCTGTAATTTGCTTTTATTGTTCAATGTTGTTCTAGAAATTTAGATGTTATTTTAGAGATTACCTGTTTTTATATATGTAATGTAGTCTACTGATTTTAACCACTGTACAGCACTGTACTTGGAGGATGTGTTCATCTGTCAATTGGTGGACATGTAAGTTGCTTCCAGTGTTACTGCCATTATCAGTGATACTGTGATACATACTTTACATGTGTCCCACCTCTCCTCAGCACAGGCATTAGAGCCCTGCGATGTATATTCTGAAGAGCAGAGTGACTCAAGCTACAAATGCGACTTCATGAAGTGGTCTGGCTTTGCTTTGCAGTGCATGTAACAGAGTTGCTTTCCTCACTTCTGGGTGTGAGGGTTGCCACCGTCCTGTCTCCCTGACAACCCTGTACCATCAGACTAAACATACAGACACTGCTCAGCCTGCAGCTCCTGCCTGCATGCAATGCAGCTAACACGGCACCTTGCACAATAAGCACATTCTGAGTGTCAAACTGATGGCTGTGAAAAAATATTTTTAATTATAGTATTACTTTTAATTTCTACTTTTATTTGGTTATGCATATGAATACCTCAACTGCTTCATGTTTCTCTTTGAATTGCCTTAATTTTTTTTCACACTTTTCTATTAGATTTTTCTGTATTGATTTGTTTTAAGTTCTTTATATATGCAGGATACAAATCCTTTTTGAGTATCTGCATTGCAAGTGTCTTTCCTCCCCACTCTGCTTGCCTTTCAGCTTAGCAGATCATGTTTTCTGTTCAACATATGATTTCAAAGGGGTTAGATTAATTAGCTCTTGTCTTTATGGTACATGGCTTTTGACCCTAGGTGGTAATACAGTTTGCATCACTTGCACTCTGAGGGCATAAACATTTTCTTCTGTATGATACTGTCAAGCTATAAGAGTACAGAGTACTTTATTTCGCTTGATTCTCTTTCCCCACCTTTTACCTCTTGGTTTTCCCCTTTGCACAAGATCTGCTTCTTTACCATCGGTTGGTGAAGGTATAGGCTGCTTCCAAGTGTCTGCCGTGAAAGGTGCTACTATGAACATGAGCATGCTTCTATCACTGGAATAAGACAATTTTAACTCTTTTCGGAAGATACGTAGAAAGGGGATAGCTGAGTGAATGGAATCTCTTGTTCTTTTGAGGAAATACCATAATCATTTCCAGAGTGGTTGCACTGGCTTACTCTTCCTCCAACAATGTAGAAGGGTTCCTTTTTCTCTGCGCCCTAACCAGCACTTGATCTTGTTTGAATTCTTGGTGATAGCCACTCATGCTGGAGTAGGATGAAATCTCAGTGTTCATTTAATTTGCATTTCTCTAAGGGCCAGAGATATTGAGCATTTTTCATTTACTGCCTATTTCTACTTCTGAGACATGTCTGTTCATTTCAGTTGCCCATTTTTGATTTGATCTTTTGGGGAGGTCTAATGATTTTGAGTCCTTTATCTATTTTAGACACAAGTCCTGTATCTGAGGAATAACTAAAGTTTTTTTCTTTTTCTGCAGACTGGCTTTTTGCTTTGTTGGTTGTTTCCTTTTGCTGTGCAGAAGTTTTTAATTTGACATGATCCCATTTGTTGATTCTTGGTGCTGTTTCTTGTGTAATTGTTGTTCTGTTTAGAAAGTCCTTATTTATGTCTTCGAGAGTTTAACTTA
>NW_004524599.1:1183111-1184023 GCF_000260255.1 Octodon degus
TATTTTGTGTGTGTGTGTGTGTGGCCAGCTCAGCCCACCAGGGGGCGGGGCTGGCTGGTATGTGGTGCTGGGGGATTGAACCGTGGTCCCTGTGTTTTGCTTAGCTTAGCTTGTTTGAAGTAGGTGCTTTAGACCACTGAGCCATCTCACCAGCCCCCTTATTGTATCTTCTAACAGACTGTTTCAGGTTTAACATTTAGATCTTTGATCCATTTTGATTTTGGTTTAGTGCATGGTGAGAGATGTGGGTCTAGATTCAGTCTTCTGCATGTGGACAGCCAGTTTCACAGCACCACTTATTAAAGAGGCTATCTTTCCTCCGGTGTATACTTTCAACACCTTTCATCAAAGATCACATGACTTAAGGTGCCTGGGATGGTTTCATATCTGCAATTCTGCTCCACCAAGCTGCATGTCTATGTGCCAGTACCACCCTGCTTTTTTTTTTTCCTTCAAATCACAGTAGCTTTGTACATAGCTGGAAATCTGGGACTGTGATGCCTCCTGTTTTGTTTTTACTGCCCAGGATTGCTTTTATTATTCTGGAACTCTTCTGGCTTCACATAAATTTCGGAATTGTTTTTAGGAATTATGAGGAATTCTGTTGGTGTTTTGATAGGGATTGCAGTAAAGTCTTGATAATATGGCCATTTTGACAGTGTTGGTTCTGCCTATCCAGGAGCAGTAATTCTGCACTTTGAGATGTCCTTCTTGATCTCCCTTTTCAGTACACTGTAGTCTTTCACTTTCTTTTTTTTTGTGCTTTAGGAAAGTATCTACAGGGTGTTCAGGGTCTCACTACTAGATCACATTTGTAGTGATCCGCTTGTTTACAGCCTCCTAAAAGCTGGGATTACAGGTGCGCCACCATGCCCAGTCTCAATTGCCATCTCAGGGTGTCCCAGGAGTGGG
>NW_004524599.1:1191063-1198232 GCF_000260255.1 Octodon degus
GGGGGTGCTGCAGAGTGGTTGTGGGGTCCCAAGGGGGTGGAAGAGGGTCCCACCCATGCTGCGCCTGTGCTGGGACTGGCAGGTCCCGTGGCGCAGGGTAGCCAGAAGCTGTCCTACACATTCACCAGGCCTGGGCTAGGACTGGATCTAATGATAATATAATATAATAACATGAACCAGCCTGTGTATACTTTCTTCCCACTAATAATAGTGAACCTAATCATTATAATTTTTATCAAGGTTATTATTATTTTTCTCTCTCTAGATAATTTCATTTTCATATCATTTTATTCCTTAAATAGAATGAACCAAGAAAGTTTCTTTCTTAGTGAGCTCATTGTTGATCTACAGGAATATTATTGATGTTTGTGTGCTGATTTTGTATTCTGCTACACTGCTGAATTTATTAGCTCTAGCAATCTTTTGGTATAATTTTTTGGGCCTTCTATGTAAGTAATCATGTCATCTGAAAATAACGATAGTTTGATCTCTTCCTTTCCTATGCATATCAGTTTTCTTTCACTTGCTTGATTGCTGCAACTACTGTTTTGAGTACTACTTTGTGATAGTAGATATCCTTTTCTTGTGGAAGGAAAGCTTTCAGTTTTTCTCCAATTTAATTTGATATTAGCAGGGGTCTTGTCATAAATGATTTAATCAGATGGAGACAAGTTCCTTCTCTACATCTTTTCATCAGTTTTTTTTTTTTTAAATCATGAATGCATGTTGGATTCTGTCAAAGGATTTTTTTGCATGTATTTGAAATGGTTATGTGATTTTTATCCTTGATTCTGTTTGTATGATGCATTACATTTATTAATCTGCATGTGCTGAACCATCCTGGCATCCCTGGGATTGAGTCTACTTGGTTGTGACATATGATGTTTTTGGTGATTTGTTGTATTCTGTTGGCCAGTATTTTGAGGACGCTTGCATCTATGTTCACTACAGAGACTGGCCTACAGTTTTTTTTTGAGTCTTGTCTGGTACTGGATTCAGGGTAATGCTATCTTCCAGGAAGAAGTTGAATGTACTTTTTTTTTTTCTTTTCAGCTTCGTCAAAGAACTTAAGGAGCATCAGTGTTAGAACTTCTCTGAAGTTCTTGCAGGATTAGATTGTTAATCCACTATTTAACTATTTAGTTGGTAGGTTTTTATTTCTGTCTCAATTTCATTGCCTTATTGAATTGCTATTGCATTGTTCAGGGTTTTTATTCATTTTGGTTCTGATGTGGTAGTTCATAAGTATCCAGAAATCTATTCATTTCTTGTACATTCTCCCATTTTTGGAGTACAAGTTTTCATAGTATTTGCTAACAGTCTTTGTATTTCAGTGGTATCCATCGTGATTTTCCTTTTTTCATTTCTAATTTCATTGATACACAGTAAGTCTTATATTTTTTTTGCTAAGATTGGTGAAGGATTTGCCTATTTTGTATATTTTTTTCAGAGAACCAGCTCTTCAGTCCATTGACTCTGCATTTTTTTTTTTTTTTTGCCTCAATTTCATCTCTGATCTTCCTGATTTCTTTCCTTTATAGAACTAGGTTTGGATTTAGAGTGTTCTTGTTTTTCTAGGATATGAGCTGCATCACAGTGATTGACTTGGTTTACTCTATCTATCTATCTATCTATCTATCTATCATCTATCTATCTATCTATCTATCTATCTATCTATCTATCTATCTATCATCTATCTATCTATAATGTGAGCATTCCCAGCAATTAACTTCCCTCTTAGGATGGCATTCACTGTGGCCCTTAGGTTTTGATATACTGTCCTAGCACTATGGTTTGATTGTAGAAATTGTTTAATTTCTTTTGTGACCTACTGATTTTTCAGGAGTATGTTACCTTATATCCAGGTGTTTGCAAAATGTCTGTGATTTCTACGGCCATTGATTTGTTAGAGTGCACTGTGATCTGACAGCACACATGGGGTAATTTTGATTCTTTTGTAACTATTTAAGCAAGCTTTATGGGTTAGTATGTGGTTTTTTCCACATAAAGTTCCACGAACTGTTGTGCTGATGAGAAGAATGTGCATTCAGTTGTGGAAGGAGAGAACACCCTGTAGATGTCTATTAAGTCCATTTGTTTGATGGCATAGATTTCTGATATTTCATTTTCTTTTGTCCAGTTGATCTCTTTGTGAAAATCTCCATGCAGCATTGAAAGTGGTGCATTGGGATCTTCTACTATGATTTTGCTGGCTTTCATTTGATCTTTAATGACCAGTACTTTGTTTTATGGTTACACCAGTGTTTGGTGTACAAATATTTACAATTGTTATTTCTTCTTGTTGAATTGTTGCCTTAAGTAATATGCATTGATCTTTATTGCTTCTTCCAATCAGTTGTAGCTTGAAGTCCAATTTGCCTGAGAACAAAAGTGCTACCATTTCTTGCTTATGGGTCCTCATGTTGGAATATTATTTTCTATGCTTTCATTTTTAGTCTATAAATTTCTTTTTGGTTTAGACTTGTTCTTCTATGTATTAAGATATATATATATTTTTGATCTAATCTAGACTGTGTCTTCTAATCGGGGAATTGAGCCCATTTACATTGAATTATTACTCTTACTCCTGCCATTGTGTTACTTTTATGTAGTTGATTCCTTTTTGTTTTGTTTTGTTTAAAAATAGCTTAAAAATGACCAACCCTGCTTGATGTATTCATTCCACAGACTTTTTGGCATCTTGGCTTCATTATCTCGTATCCTTGAGAGATTTTTGGAGTGCTAGTTTGGTGGACATAAATTTCTTAAAACGTTCTTTGTTAAGGAATGTTCTTCTTTGTGCATGAATTTTGAAAGATAATTTTGCTGGAGATATTAGTCTGGGTTGAAAGTTTTCTTTTTAGGGCTTGAAATAATTCACTTCAAGCTCTCTTGGCCTTCCAAATCTGTGTTAAGAAGTCTGCTGTAATCCTAACAGGTTTACCTTTTTAATTTCTTTTCTTTTCTCTGCAGCTTTTAATATTCTGTCCTTGCTTCCGGTCTCTTGACTATGATGTGTTGTAGAGCATTTCTTTTTCTCATTAGAAGTATTTGGGTTCTGTATGCTGTGCTTACCTGCATGTTCTCCATATTTAAAAAGCTTTCTGCACATAGATTTTTTTTTATTGCATGGGTGCAGTCCTCTGATTTTTCTATAACTCCAATTAGTCTTAGATTAGTCTTTGTGTAATCTTGTGACTGTTGATTCAATTCTCTTGTACTATTATTTTTGAGATACCTTGATATCTTAATTGCTTTCTTATTTATGAAACAAAATACCCAATACCCACAAGTTAAATAAGGAAAGGTTTAATTTAGTTCAGTTTGTAAAAGTTTCATCATCCAAGGCAGAGTGGCATAGCAGAGGGACATGGCAGAAGAGAAATAGTTCATGGCATAGAAATAATATAAAACAGAAAATCAAATGAGTATTGTTATGGTTTGTGTCTAGGGGTCCCCCCAAAGCCTCAAGCAGTCATGGGACGGCTTCTGGAGTTTGTGATTGATGATTGTGGGTGTAGATGCTGCACCTGCCCTGGGGCAGGTAATTTGCATTACAATGTGAGTTGGGAAAGAGGCTCTCTGGCTGCGGGCTCTGCTGCCCCTCCCTTGGCGCTCTGCTCTTTGCTGCTGCCATGAAGGGTTGCTCTCTGTATGTGCCAGGCTACATAAACCTTTCCTTCTCTAATTTTGAGTGTCAGATATTTGTCCCAGCAATGAGAGAAGAGTAACAGAGACGAGTATGGAGCAGGGAAACTTCCTTCTTTCCCTTTTCACTCCTTCCCTGCTACAAGCCTACTGCATGGCAACACCCCCCTTTCAGTGAACCTGTCATCCACACCAGAACTATGTTAAGCCATTTTACAGACTGACCGAGTGTCACATACCTGTGATCCAGTCACCACCCAGAGCCCACGTTTCTGTGTGTGCGTCTGCGTGTGTGCATCAATGCATGCATGTGCTTTGTGTGTGTGTATGTGTATATGTATGTGTGTGTGCATCAACACATGCATGTGCTGAAAGTTAAGATCAACGAGAGAGAAGATATTTTATTATCGGTGTGAAGATCTCTTTAGCCCTACCTATGAGCACAGTAGACCTCAGGGCCTGTCAGTGTAAACTAGAACACTCTATGTATGTGGTCTTCTGTGTCACTTTTGTCTACCAGACCTGATGCTTTCTTCTCACATTGGTTGCTTCTGCAGCTCAAATAGTCCATAGAATTCTTTATCCTTGGAATTCCTTTTTGGTAGATTCCATTTTCTTGGTAAACGTGTTTTGAGTGACAAAGTTGGCTCTTCTAGTGTTTTACCTGACTCTTCTTTAAATACATTGATCAATTTGTTAATTACTTCCACTGTTTCATTGTATGATATTTGAGCTCCTTACATTTCTTTGCTTTCTGTTTGATCATTAAGCTATTTGGTTGTTGATTTTCGTTTTTTCTTTTTTCTTTCTTTTTTTTTTTTTTTGGTGGTACTGGGGATTGAACTCAGGACCTTATGCTTACCAGGCAAGTGATTATTCTATTGAGCTATCTCCCTGGCCCGGGTTATTGATTTTCTCCCTATTGGTGTCCCTTGGAGCTACCTGCTGGGGAGTTGGGAATTTGAGGATGCATTTTGCTGCCTTGTTTTTATATGTTTCTGTGTGTGTGTGTGTGTGTGTGTGTGTGTGTGTGTGTATGCGTGTGTGCATCAAGTCATGCATGTGCTGCAAGTTAAGGTGAAATAGAATGAAGATATTTCATTATCAACCTGAAGATCTCTTGAGTTAGGTTCTGCTTTCCAGTGATGCGATCTTGGTCTTATTTATCAAGAAATACTATCTACCACTGCAATCTATTCAGCTTAATTCAGTGGGGCAGTCACTGTGCTTTCTCTTTCAATGATCAAAGAGAATCTCTATATGTTCCAGCAGTATCCACACATCTGGTCGTACGTGAATCATGCACAGCCCAACTTGGTTTGAGCCTTTCACCCCCTTATCGGTGGCCCTTACAGACTATACTGCTGTGTGTAGTTGCTCTCAAGTGCAGAGGAGGAGGAAGGAAAGAGGAAGGAGAGAAGGAAGGGCAAGTCAGTAAGAGGAGAGGTAGGTAAGAGAAGTGTAGATAGGGGAAAAAAAAATAGACGGTTGGCTTCTAGTCAGAATACAACTCCAGCATAGAACTAAATAGCTACAACTATTTTTATAGTTGGAGTAAAGGGCAGGTGTTGAGGGGGCTTGAGAGAATATTTGTGGAGGGAATGCAGAGGGATGGAAGTATAGCTAAAGAATGAAGGATGCTTTCAGATTGTCTGAACCCATTAGTGCCTTTCAGTTACTTTCATTTGGGCCTTCTAGCCACAATCTGTTAGAGTCACTGTGACACGTCCTTGAATGGTATCACTTAAGTTATAGCACTGGTCAAATCTCATTCTGTTTTGCACCTGTTATATACATGTTATATGAGTGCTGTAGAGGAGCCGAGGGAAGACTAGGAGGCAAGAGAACAAGGAAGAGAGGAGAAAAAAGATTAGGGAGGAAAGAATGTCAAGAGATAAAAGAGAGAGAGAAAAAAAGACCAAAAGGAGAGAACAGGATAAAGAGAAAATCCTTGAAAAATAAAGTAAAATAAAAAAATACACAAAGAAGAAACACAATACAGCCCCCTGCTCCCCCCAAACTCCAGAGCAAATAAGGAAATGAAATAACCTTCAGCTGGCTGCCTTAGCAATGACCCGGAGGGGCTGCACAGCCATCTTTACGCAGCAGTTGTGGTCTGTGAGGAGCCAAGCGTTTTCACCCTGGGCCACACAGTTGCCTGCCCAAAGTAGTGAGGGTGCTGATCTCTCCAGAACTGGCTCCTGGCTTCAAGTGATGCTCTGGGTGTGGCCAACCGCAGGCCCCTGTCACCCAAGGTCCGACTGCCTTCATTCACTTGGGAAGAAGCGGTGCCTTCATTCACCTGGCTATCTCAGAGATGTGGAAAGGGTTGTCCTGGACATGGCAGCGCCCCATAGGATGCTGGACAGTGGGCGGGACCTCCAGCCATCTGCTCTGTTCTGACTCCCCTCACCAAACATCCCTTAGGCCTGGAATTTGTGCAGCAAGTTTCTTTTCATTTACCCTCATGCATCAGACCTTATTTTTAGTTCCTGCCTCAGGGTACTTGACTTGGAGACTCTTGCCCTTGCTGTTGTCCCCCAGGGGGTCATGATTTTTCCTGTTTTCCATTGCTGTAGTTAATTTTTTCCTAGGTCACTGTTACGGTTTGTGTCCAGTTGTCCCCCTAAAGCCTCATGTAGGTCATGGGGCAGATGCAGCTGGAGGAGCTGCTAGTGGCTTCAAGGGTGGGGCTAGACGACCAGGGTGGAGCATGAGGGGTGGGGCTAGAGACCATGGTGGAGCGTGAGGGGCGGGGCTAGAGACCAGGGTGGAGCGTGAGGGGCGGGGCTAGAGACCAGGGTGGAGCGTGAGGGGCGGGGCTAGAGACCAGGGTGGAGCGTGAAGGGGCGGGGCTAGAGACCAGGGTGGTGCGTGAGGGGCAGGGCCAGAGAGACCATCAAACTGGCAATCTCAGAGATGTGGAAAGGGTTGTCCTGGACATGGCAGCGCCCCAGCCTCTCCTCCAGTTCTTGAAACATCCAGTAACTGTGAGCTAAATAAACCCTTCCTTCCCTCATTTTAAGTGTCGGGTATTTGTCCCAGCAATGAGAGAAGAGTAACTAATACAGTCACCTATAGTTTTATTGATATTGTAAACCTTATTTTGTGTTACATTTTCTAATATATATTTTTTGATGTAAAGCAATACTCGTGATTTTTTTTTATATTAAATCTATCCATTTGGTTGAAGTTTTCTTTAGTGTTAACAGCTTGCTGAATCTCTTGGATTTGCTATAAAGACATCTGCTATGGCATAAGGACATTTTTGTCTCTTCCTTTTCCAGCTTTGTGGCTGTCCATTACAGCAGTGCCGCGGCTCCTGAACTTAATTTGTTTCACGACTACGTGAAAGATGGCTATGGTTGCGTTTGGCGCTGTGATATACAATTCACAAAGAAAAACAACTCTGCTAAATGTTTCTGTTTGTGAACCAATTTGTTCCCAAACAAAAGCATCCATGCACCAAAGTACCATTGTATTCTTTTTCTTCTCCTTTTTTTTTTTTTTTTTTTTTTTTT
>NW_004524599.1:1198987-1225542 GCF_000260255.1 Octodon degus
ACGGATTCTTATTAAAAGTGTCAGTGGTGAAAAGCCCAGCAAAGCAAAAGGAACGAATCTTACAACCAAAATCTAATTTGAGCAAATATTATTACAAAATGTCAAATAGTAAAGTATGATTCACATAATGAAAAGAGGTAACCAAAGATAAAAGTTGTCACTGGCTGAAGGCAAAAGTCCCTCAGAGTTTAGTGCATTATAGCATCTCCCTTGTCCATACTGAAATTGCTTAGGGAACACAGATTTTTTTCTGTCTTAGCAAATTCAATTCTAGTTCTATTTGTAGGTTGTTTTTCTGATTGTCTCATTGATCCTGTGGAAAATATTTTTCTTATTCATTGCTTAGAATAAGCTTTTCCAGAGGGGATATATTCTCTTTGGAATGATGGTGTTATACTAGGACAATCTCTTAGTATTTTTATGTATGCAGTAGTTGATTCATTCACTCATGTCCTCATCAAACACTTACTGTATGCTTACTATGTGCAGGTATTGTGCAAGTCTATAGGCCAACAAAAATTAGTTGTCATTGAAACAAAGAGTAAATCAGTAATTTCAGCATGAGATAGGAGGTGTTGTAGGAGATGGAAGGAGAAGACAGGGCTTTACAGAAGAGGTGATGACAGAGCCGTGCTTGGAAAGAACAGGACCTGGAGGTTTTAGGTGGCCGTGAGGGAGAAAGGGCCCCTTTCCATGCAGAGTGGACCATCCAGGGCACAGTATGAGGGGAAAGGGCACTTACCTGAATTTGAATGTCCCTGGAGTTGATCACTTCCACAATGCCAACCACATTGTCAAACACAAGGCCAAACTTCTTACAGTTATCTAGGGGGAAAAATAAGTTGCCACTAAATATTTACACATGATTATATAAAACAACTCATCCTAGTGACTATAAAACTGTGTGTGTGCCCTACCAACGGTAATGGAATTGATTTTCCCTTTTATCTGGAGGGTCGATCGGTCACATTTGAAAATGTAAGCCACTTGTTTCAGTTCAGTCTCGGAAAGTACAAGGTCATTTCTGTCCTCCTGGTACTCCTGAAATGAAAAGAGATACAAATATTAGCTAGAAGGATATAGGTAAACAGAATCCTTCGCATTTGGGAACGACCATGACGGCAGCCTTTCTTCCTTCCTTAAGGACCTCCTTAAGCACAGATCCCCGGGTCTTGTCACTGTGCACGAGACTCTGCTCGGATGGGGTTTTGAGTCAATTTGCAAACTGTCGATGTTGTGGGCCTCCTGGTCAGTGGGTGGGGCCACAGCACTGATGTGCTCTTGATGCTTGGTCCAATAGGAAATGGGCAAAAAGGCTGGCAAAGGGTCAAGCATAGTCCAAGCCCCACCGTCTTTCCAGGCTGTGATATCCTTTCCAGGGACATTGGCTCATAATCCTTAGGGAAGCTCTCTGGGCTGACAGGGGACACCAGCTTGCAAAGTGTCTTGTGGGACTGGAATTATCCCTGAATTAGTAGTGGGTGGCAGTGGCCCTGTGTGGTTAGGTCAGGACCTCAATCAGTGCAACCGAGTGAAGCTGCTTCAGCAGACTGTAGCAAGGCCTGGGGTGTGGACTCCCAGGGTCCATGTGCTCACAGTTTCTGTGGCCTCTTGGCTAAAGTTTATGAAGATGTCACTTCGTAGAGAGCAGCAGCACAATAGTGCTTTCTGAGGGGTGGGGAAGGAGATGGGGAGCATGGTGTGATGGTACAGTTTCATTTCTTCTGCAAAATGGAAAGTGCTCTGAGGATGGAACACATGGTAGCACAACCATGTGACAGAACTTCATGTCACCAAAATACACACTTAAAAGTGGTTTAGGATGAATTTTATGTTATGTGTATTTTGCCACAATCTAAAAAAAATAGCTTAAAAAAGTTTAAAGAATGAGCGCCTGTGAAGAAAAAATTATAGAAGCACCTAAAAATGCCTGTGCTTTCTGTCTCTGGTTGCGATACCTAGAAATCCTGATGGCCTTGGTAAGTGGCTCTCAGTGTTGGTCCATTTGTCAGAGGGTGTCAGGAGGAAAGGTTAAACAGCTGGGCGGGGTGGCACATGCTTGTAATCCCAGCACTGTGGGTGGCTGAGACAGGAGGATCACAAGTTCATACCCAGCTTGAGCAGACTTGGTAAGACTATCTCAAAAGAAAATAAAAATGACCAGGGATCCAGCACAGTGTGAAGGCCCTAAATTCAATCCCTGGTACCAGGAAAAATGAAGAAGAGCAATGTCAAGGGAGTCCACTCACCACTCTCCATTTCTTGCCCTCCAACTCCAGCATGGGAGCATGTTTCTGTGGCGAGTGAGCTGTGGGAGACACGGGGCTTGGTGTGTGGCTCTTGGTTGGAGATCGAGTCTGTCCCTGTGCTCGCAGGCTGGGGTTCTTATAAGTCTTCTGGTCATCTGTGACATGCCGAAGACCTGTAAGGGTCACACACGCAGACATGTTCTTTATATGCGATGTAAAGTGCAATGTCCAGGATGCAAGATCCGTAAGAACTTTGGGCCACGCTATTGGCATGATAACCCAGCGCTCGTGAGGGTGCAGCCTAAGCCCTGTGTGTTCAGATCCGCAGAAGAGCCACGATTCTCAAACCTTGTCTTTAAGGAGATAGCACAGTAACAAGGCTGTAAAAACACAACCTCACCAGCCCACGAGTCACCTTCACAGCGAAGATCTTGTGGTTTATCATTAGCCACGGCCCTGATGTTTAGAGCCTCCATGGACTATCTATCAAGGGACAGAACTGACTTGAGGGGCAAAGGATCAGTCTCAGTTTTTACTCTGTGAATGAGTTTCAGGTAGGACAGCAGAAGTCTGAGCCGATGACAGAGTTGAAATTTTTGTGTTCTTGGCTTCCAGCCCAGCTCAGTGCAGAGGGACACACACAGCCTAAGTCCCCTGTGTTTGCATATAGTTTTTGGCAACATGACTATTTCAATATTTTTAAAAAATTTTAAATTAGCCATTCAGCATGAGGACAAAGGTAGCTCAAAGATGTAATTCTTCAACAAGCTAAAATCCTTTCCAGGACCAAGGCACTAGCATTTGCCATTTTTACTTCAACTGATATTTTTTCCCCCTTCACATTCAGGGGATTGAACCCAGGACCTTCTCACTGACATTCTCAGCCTTTTGATTTTTTCTTAAAAGTAAAATGGAGGCAGGCGTAGGGTGAAGGCCTCTGATCTCAGCACTCAAGGAGGCTGAGGTAGGATTGCAAGTTCAAGCACATCCTGGTCCACTTAGCCACTTAGCAAAACTCTGTCTCAAAATAATAATAATAATAATAATAATAATAATAATAATGATGATGATAATAATAATTTAAAAAGATGTTCTCAAAAGAGCCCAGGCTGAGCTCAGGCTCACTCAGTCCGAGTGAGCACTGTGCCTGACTTATTCCACTTGCTCTTGATGCTGTGGTTTCAGAGGATGCTGCTGATGTGCTAGATGCCCAGATGGGGATGCAGGGTGGTGTCTGGTCCAGAACCGGGGCTCTCCCACAGCCATGTCTGTCCCATAGAGCACACCGGGCCCGTCTGGACTGGAAGAGCACCGCAGGCCCTGTGCTCCCAGCTGCAGCTCCCTTCTCCTGTGCTTGGGGAGGGGGGTGGACTGCGCACCCATGGCTAGAGCCCTGAGGGGCAGCGACAGGCTGCCAGGTCTGGCGCTCACCTTTGGTGATGGCTTCTCCCTGGTTCAGCTGGGCAAATAAAGCTGAGCGAGAAGGAGAGGACTCTTCTTTTCTGCCTTCATTCTCAAAAAGCGGAGGTGGCCCTGGAGGAGGTGGTGGTGGAGGCGGTGGTGGAAGGCCAGGTCCAGCAGAGAGGACAGAAAATGCAGACGCTGGGGATGCTACAGGACCCTGCAGGAGACAGAGGGCCGGCAGCTGCACTGGGTCCCCAGCCCAGCTGGGATCGTGCTGGTGTCGAACCGGTCTCACAAGACCTGTGGTCTGAGGGTCTGAGGTCCCAGACTCCCCAGGGAATCCCACGGGGCACCGTTGTACCTCAGGGGTGGGGGTGGGGGTGGGGGAGGATCTGGGTCCAGGGAACATGGAGCACCGTAGGTGGAATCTGCACGTCTAGGAGGCACCTGGCAACTGAGACAAACAGACCCGTATTCACAAGAGCACCTTGGCCAATTTAGAGTGACGAGAAAAGGGTGATCCAAGGAGTAAGATAAGTATTTCAGGACACTGGACACCGCGACCCTCAAGGAGAACGAGAACTAGCAGGAGGTAAAAGTATCTGATAGTTACTAGACGCCTTTGAACCTTTTCGAGCAGTTAAGAGAGATATGCTTAAGTGCTCTGAAATTCATTTTCCAGATACGCAGGCCTGAAGCCGACTTCGAAGCACAGACCGCATGCGGCCTGGAGCCTGTCGAACCGGAAGGTGGAAGCGGGGTCCCCGGAAGCCTCTGAGGGCGCGCTGTGCGTGAGCGGTCAGCAGCGGAGGGCCAGACCCCAGGCCTGCGCTTATCTTCCCTGCTATGTGGAGCGAAATCTTTACCCAAGGTGGAGATCTCACAAATTTCAGGGGCGGTCAAAGGTGACAGGCAAGAGGCAGGACTTGCTCTAATATTTGCGAAGGCCTCTGTACAGATGTCCTCAGACTGCTGAACACCAGGAGAGAAGCACACGTACATCCGCACACACCCACGCACCACACTTGGGACACGCACACATTCTACTTTTTTCTTTTGGTGGCACTGAGGACTGAACCCAGGGCTTTGGCACTGAGCTCCAGCCCTAGTCTTTAATTTTTTTTTTTTTTTCTTTTGAAATAGGGTCTTGGGGCTGGTGAGATGGCTCAGTGGTCTAAAACACCTACTTAGAACAAGCTTAGCAAAGCACAGGGACCGCGGTTCAATCCCCCAGCACCACATGCCAGCCAGCCCCGCCCCCTGGTGGGCCGAGCTGGCCACACACACACACACACACACACACACACACACAAATAAAAATTAAAAAAAAAAAAAAAGAAAAAGAAATAGGGTCTTGCTAAGTGGCTAAATGGACCAGGCTGTGCTTGAACTTGCAATCTTCCTGCATCAGCCTCCTAGAGTGCTAGGATTACAGGCCTGCACCCTGACACCTGCCTCCATTTTACCTCAAAACCCCAAAGTACAATTATATTAATATGATAAAGATTTATGAGCAAATTCAATTTTTTAAAAGTCATGAAACTAAAAAGTAAGAGTGATGGACATGTAGTTCAGGCTTATATGTTTTAAATGACAAATACAAAAGATAAAATCATCCATTAGCACAAAATATTGATAAGACGGCCTGAGAGATAGCTCAGCAGATTAAGCACCTGCTTAGGCCAGTGCAGGGACTGGGATTTGATCCCTGGCACCACACACCATGCCAGCCTCTGGTCACTGAAACTGGGCGCGGTGGTGCATGCCTGTAGTCTCAGAGCTGGGAGGCTGAAACAGGACGATCACTATGAGTCCGAACTGCATAGTGAGACCCTGTACCAAATACACATACACATGTACACACACACACATTTAAAAAAACACCAGAATATCTACTACAAAGACAATGCACAATGTATTAATTACTGTAACTGTCCTACGAACCTGTTTAGAAACTGTCTCATTGCTATTTCTTTCTCAATAAAATTAATAACCCCCCCAAAAGACCAAAATACTGATAAACTCATTATCCCCTTATTT
Organism: Octodon degus; assembly: GCF_000260255.1. NCBI lineage: Eukaryota > Metazoa > Chordata > Mammalia > Rodentia > Octodontidae > Octodon > Octodon degus. The sequence continues at coordinate 1,204,681 of NW_004524599.1, forward strand.
TCATAAGGAGCTCAGTGTTATAAAGTATCAACAAGGGACATTTTAAACTATAGCTTTTTAAAAAAAACTATAGCTTTTTAAAATATAATCAATTTCAAGGTACTTCTGTAATTCCTACTGAATGTAGAACTATCCTGAAATAAACACGTTTCTCATATACAAAATGTCTAACTTTAAAATCTCAGTGGGGTGGAAGTCTTTTCTTTTGAAGATGTAATTTGCAATCATTTTGAGTTTCTAAGGAAGACCAGTCTGACTCCATCAAGATTATAGGGTCAAGTAGAAAAGGATTTCACAGTTTTTGAGACAGACTAATTTTCCCTCCAGTATCTGAAATGTTTTCTATCATGGCCCTGGGGCGAAACTTGCGAGTTTGCTCTGTACCATAAAGAGCATATTATATAAGCTTTGTGCATCAAGCAATGTCCAAGTCCTCAGTTACAGACACCGAAAGCCATCGGGTTTTCCTTGCATTCCTAAGCACACAACAGTTCATGTAGGTGGTGAAGGGATAGAGCTCCCCTCCAATACCTGACACCCTGAAGCAGCACAGCAGACGGGGAGACCATCTGGCTTCTACATCGTAGACGGCCGTGGTTGCTTTGCTTTCATAACTCAGAACCTTTCTCCACGAGCCAGGAAGGAATAAGCCACGTGCTCAAATTTCAGAACTTTGATACATTCAGATGGCTGAACCAAGACAACTGACAAAGGATTTATTGAGCCAAATGTTGAAAATAAAAGTAAAACAACAGCAACAGCAACAGCAGGGCACTCTGCTGTGCCTTAGACATGGCCTTGTCACATCCCGGCTCACCCTTGCCGCGCCCTGTGAGAGCAGAGTTCCAAGACCTGGTTTCCAAGGTGACTTTTCAATTAACATTCAGAGGTGGGACTGAGCAACGACTCAAAATCAAAGCCATTAGACATTCCTGTAGCTGGACCTCGGGGCCAGCCCTGCAGAGGAGCTTACGTGTACCTTTCTCCTGTCCTCTCTGTAGGATATTACTGCACATGACACCATCTGCTCTGGCATATGAAGCTGGCACCACGCCGCAGTCCCACAGACCGGAATCCTAGCCTGATGCAAGGTGTTCTGGTGTCCCAGTAAAAACGCATAAGAAAAGAAATGTCCAGGAAAGGACAGGTACCACAAACCGTGGGAAGTCTGCTGTGTGCCAGACACTGTGTTCACTCATTCAGTAGGTACTGAATGCTCAGTGACATCAGCTCTAGGCCATGGATTCCCCAACGTGTCTCAGTATCAGAAGCAGTGAGGAATCTGTTAAAAAAATTCCCAAGTCCTGGCTGCATTGTGGCAACACCCTCTGGAGGATGGGGTCACAGGTACCAGTATGTTTTAAGCTCCTTAGATGATTTTATGGTGTGGACAAGTTTGGGGACAACCACTCTGTCTTATGGCCTGAGATTAACTTTATCTTTTATTTTTTTCATTAGATTTCCTTGGTATATTTTAGATACACATAATGATATTCTCATCATCAAGAATTTGTACCTGAATATGATATAACTTGGTTTTTTTGCCTTACCCTTATGTCCCTTTAACCCCCCTTGAGATGACCTTTAATGACAACAGTATGACTAGAAATGTACTGAAACACCTCCAGCAGAAAGTAAAACAAGAAATCAGAAAAGTAGTTTAAATTCAACAATAAACTATCAGTCAAGGGCAAAGACATAATTCAAACACATATCTGTTTGATTTGTAAAGACTTCTTCAAAGAAATTCTGTATGCTATATTTAACATAAAACAAACAAACAAACAACAAAACACTAGTCAAAGGCTAGAAGTACGGATTCCCTTGACACACACGTACTATTGCGCTGGGCCTCTGGTTGGAATGTGACACAGGTGCTGGGGCAGAACAGCTTTGGTTTAGGCTTTGTCTCTACGAATGCTCCCTCTGTCCCTCCAATGCTTTAGCAGTTGATCGGATCCCACAAACAACTCTGTATGCATTCCCATCCTCTGGGTGGATCAGACCCCATGGGCTTTGACAGTGACATCCCAGCATCAAATGCATCTCACCCTTGATGCTGAATTTGTTGTGAGTTGGTGCCCTTCTTCTAGACACTGGCTTTTAGCCTTAGTTCTTTTTTTTTTTTTTTGAAATGCCTGCTGGTTTCAGTAACGGGATACTTGTATCGAAGTCCTGGCTGTCCATCTAGTGGTCCAGTTGTTGAGGGCACTGCCAGTCAGGGTAGACAGACAGACATCACAGTAGAGGGAGTGCACCGACCTGTCTACACTGAAGGTAGAAGTGTGTGGCTACAGGGCCTGGAGCCCCAGGGGCCCACTGACTGAGCCACTCCTTGTAAGGCAACTGAGGCTACAGGCCCTGTGGGAAAGGCAGTTCTGAGGCAAGGAAGTGCCAGATGGGGGTGGAGGTTCTGTCCTTCACAATGGGAGTTAGGTTTATCCAGAGACACTGATGGTTAAACTCCTGGTAGACAGACCCATCTCCAGGCACCTCTGAACAGTTGCTGCCCTGGACCCTGAAGGAGGTGGTGCTTGATGGGGCTCCCTCCCTTGCTGTGTACCCCAAGCACCAGCCTGCAGACCACAGGTGTCTCTGTGCACCCAGCATTCCCATTGGTGTGCAGAAGGAACAAGGCCACTGAAGAAGGGCAAGGTCTGCTTGTAAATGCTCTATCTCCAGTGCCTTTCAAAGAAGGCCTTTCTCAATTAGCTTTTTTACAAGATGTCTTACCCCTAACAGTTACTGTCATTTTATCGCTGCAGTATAGACTGATACAGCCTAGTGCTCAGGACATAGGAGGGTGGTATCACATGACTCACCAAGGTCACATGACTCACCACAGTCATGTGACAGTCATGTAATGCTGAGCCTTGTAGGGAAATCAAGGGAGGAAGACTTCACTGTAGCGAAGTGGAAGTGACCCCTTGCAAAGTCTTTGAAGAGGCTTCTTTATGATGCTGATAAAATATGTCTTTTAGGTATCTTAGAGACCCAGACTGGGAGCAATTGGAAAAAGACATTGTACCTAAGTCATGTAACAGTGGTGTGCAATTTAAAAGCAAGGAAAATAGCACATTTATGATTTTAAATGGTCATATTAGCAGGGCAAAAGTTCACTTACATTGCAAGAACACAGCACAAAGCCTAAAAATGTTGCTTTTAAGGTCTATTAAGATTAATTTTGAGAGCAGATGCTTGATTATATAGTTGGTTTATTTTTCTGGTACAAAGACATTTTAAGAAAGTTAATGTACTGCAAATCCCCTTCTCTAACTTAATTTCACTGTCCAGGGAACAGCTGCTTCTTCTGTTTTTAAAGATATGAACTATAGCTATAAAATAATGAAAGCATTGTAAGCGACACACGGGCCACTTTCAATTTTGTGGTTACATATGCTCTGTGTAATGAGAGCCTGCTGCATGTACTACAGTTTTGTACCAGTGTGCACTGTGCTTTCTTTTCACACCTTAAAATAATTTTTCATTATTTTATTACTTTAGAATTTCAGTTTTATCATGAAAGGGACATTACTTATAGTTCTTAAATGGAATCTCCACTTCGCCTTGCTGGGCAGTAATTCTGTATATAATAGACAATCCACTTTAATTCCTTGCCACAATAAAACACTCATCCTAGCTGTTGTCTAAATTATCCAGTTAGCTCAGGTACAGTGTAAGTTAGGGTCTGAGTGAACCATAAAAATTATTCCAACTTTTCATTTTGTTGAGAAAGAAGGACAAATAGGGGCTTGTAGGTGGGGCCTGGGTGCCAGAGAGGGGCGGTGGTGCCTTCCACTTGGGCTGCCATCAGCTGCTCTGTAGTCCTCATGCTTATAGGAGAGACTGGGGACTCAAGCAAGGGAGGAGCACATCCACCAGCAGTACTCTCTTCTGCCAGAAGTGGGCCAGGGAGCAGTGTCTTGGCCAGTGAGGGTTTTTTTTTTTTTTTTTTTTTTTAACCAATTTTTAAGTAAAGATCAAAAATTAAAGATGCCCTATGATAATTTCTGGGACGAGGTGGATTATGTTGCTTACAGTAGAGCTTTAGTTAAGCTGTCCCTTCTATAACACTTGCTTAGTGCTAGCCATATTTTGAGCCACCTGTCTTTAAGTATTTGTGGAGACTGTAGACAAAGCCACAAAAGTGGAACAGCTGACATGCAGTGGCATTTGTGGGTCTTCCTCCCCCCCATCTGGCTTTCGTAGACACGTGTTTGGCTCACTGCGTGGCCTGCTTCTCAGTGAGATTTGCTCTTTGGGGGTCTGCGCTGAGTCACTGGGCTGTGAGCCACCTCACCTGCTGTTAATGATCTCTAGGTAGCAGGGACAACTTAAATGTGTCCAACTCTGCACTTAAGGGTTAAAATTCACGAGGCTACCGAGTGTGGTTACATATTCCTGTAACTCCCAGTACTCTGGTAAGCTGAGGCAAGAGGATTGCAAATTCTAGTCTATCCTGTGTAATTTAGCAGTTTAGGAAGACCTGCTCTTAAAAGTAAAAATTAAGGGCTGGGGATGTAGTTCAATGCAAAAGTTTTGGATTTGATTCTCAGTACTACACATACATACACACACAAAACAGGTAAGAAAAAAAAAAAGAAAAGAAGAGGCCATACCAATCACAAATATATTTACATTCCATGCTGCTCTTTAGGAACTCACAATATTTTATTTTACGCATTTAGGACAGGGTCTGTGGGGCCTATAGGCCCACACTTGTAATTCCAGTGCTGGGTAGGCTGAGACAGGAGGATGCCTACGAGTCTGAGCTGCATAGCAAGACACTATCAACAACAACAAATAATAATAAAATAAAATATTAGGGTGATAAACTTCATATATTATAAAGAACAAGTAATTAAAAGAATTAAAGGCTACTCTTGTATACACAGAAATAAAACAGTCATCCTAGCAGCAAAACATGTCACTAACTTATGAGCCCAGTGTGGTGGTGGTGTCAGTGCTCCCAGCACTCAGTAGGCTGAGGCAGAAGGATGTCTGCGCTCAGGAGTTTAAGTCTAGCCTGAGCAACACAGTGAGACTCCACCTCAGAAAGTTTTTATTCTCTTTAAAAAATGATTTTTTTTTAAAAAAGGAACAAACAAATCACATATTCACAATTTAGAGTTTGATTATGTTTTTGGTGTCAGAACTAAGGCTAATATCTACTTTCTGGAAGATTTACTTTGATCAATTGAACTTCTATAAGAACTTATTTGTCCAAGGGGTGACTGAAAGACAATGAGCACTTAAATTTCACTTGTTATAGGAAAAGACCCATCGTTATCAAGTGGGTGTGGTCAAGCTGGGACAGTATTCTGAAGGGGATTAATGGCAGTGTGCCTTTTATAATAGCATTTTTTTAACCAGTCACCAAATCTTATCATCATCCCACACTGATAACTACTTACAGTAATTTGTGTCAAAGTCATTAAGGTGTGTCCGCATTCACCCTATTCACAAGATCTTGCATTGGGAAACTTTGGCTCTCCCTTCAAGTCAAAGTGACCATGAAAGGCGAACATTTTAAATCAATTCAGGACAGGGGGCCACAGTGGCACAACTAAAGACACTGATGAAAGACCACCTCCAGAGCTGCCTCAGAAAATGGCAAGAACAATGGGATCAATGTGTTCAAAGGGAAGGGGAGTAACGGCAATGTGTCTTTTACTGTAATCCGTATTTTATTTTATGTTATTTTTTATGTATTTGGTACAGGGTCTCACTATGCAGCTCAGACTCCTAGTGATCCTCCTATCTCAGCCTCCCCAGCGCTGGGATTACAGGCATGCGCCACCACGCCTGGACTCGGTGGCAGCTCAGCGTGCCTGGGAGGAGGGACCAGCGCAGCATGTACTGGGGATCCGACCTTGGTCCCCACCCTTGCCTAAGCAGGTGCTTAGTCTGCTGAGCTACCTGGCCAGCCCTGTAATCAGTATTTTAAAATGTATACAGTCCCTGTATTTGTTTTATCATACCTTATATTTATGTAACAATAATAAGACTGTCATACACATACTAGCAGATGATTATCCTGTACACTGTAAGCAGAAGCCAAAGAGAGTTTATGAGTTTATATTCTCTTTTTTGGCACTTACTCAAAGTTTGAGGTGTCTGCTAGTGAAAACAGAATTGTCAATAATACCACAATGAAGTGCTGCGTAATATTTTTATATTTTAGTAAATATTTATTTTAGAATATGTACTAAATATATATTTTATATTTTGGTATATATATATTATTTAATTTTAATTTTAATTTTTTTGGTGGAACCGGGGATTGAACTCAGGCCTTTGTGCTTGCCAGGGAAGTGCTTATTCCACTGAGCCATCTCCCCAGCCCCCCTATTTTTAGTATATGTTTGTTAATGATTTTTATGAAGTTAATTCCAATTTCAACGATGGAGACAGAACACCACTGGATTTTCAGGTTTCCATGGAAGAAGCTCCAATCCATATAACAAGATGGACACATGATGATGAAAGGAACGTAGGGCTCATTTCGATCAGTTTTCTTCTGAGGCAAAGCTCCAAACATTCTTATTCCGAGAGGAAAAAGGAAGGTTATTCAAAACTTAGACTTCAAGGTTTCTGATGGTTGTACCTGTCCCCATCCTTCCTACCCTCCTGTGGTCTCTCCAAGCTACTACTCCTTTGATACCTCAATAGATCAGATCTTTGGCAGCAAATAAAAAAAAAATTGAAGAAACAAAGTCATTTCCAAGAATAATAGCACTACAGTATTGGAAAGTGGTCTGGGAGTGGCATCCAGGGTCCACACTGGTCCATGTAAACCAGCAACCCAGTGCTTTTATTCTTGTCTTCATCATATATCCAGATGTTTGTGGAAAGAACACCGAGGCCGGCTTCTGTCCAAAGCAGGAATTCTGGAGCACGGCAGGGCAAGCCAGAAGAACATATGGACACAATCTAGATCATTCGAGCAGCCTGGACACTCCACGTAAACGACACTGGTGAGTAGCCTTCATTTTTAGCTTGGCCTTGCTTGGCTATTGATAGCTGGCTCAAATCTGGAATTTTCAGATTGCCTCTTCTCATCTGCCAGCATTGACAACAAGGAAACACCATTTCTCAGAAAAGGAGGAAAGACAAAATTAAACCTTCCATGAGAAAGCTTTCCAGAGTTAGAGAGAGCACAGCATACCCATCGAAGAGACCAATGCTGGACAACTGGCAGTTACGTGAACCAAGGACAGCGTGCAGCTTGGGCCAGCTGGGCATTGGCTGTGTCTGCCCCAAGCGTCTGAAGTCTGAATGTTCACTGGACTCGTATTTCTGTTGCTTCTAGGGATTTTTACAGTAATAAAAGATGATCAGACTTTCTCAAATGATCCATTCCTGGTAAATAGCGGAAGTGAAGGAAAAGGCAAACTAAGAGCTGCTGGATTGTTTCCGTGTGGTTCTATGCTACGTATATATTTTATTTATGTGAAATTTTTTTCATTAAGATACCCACAACCATCAATACACACTGAGTTTTCTAGCTGAGGCATGCTCAGGCAGAGTAATCGCCTTAATCTTAGTCCCCACATTTACAGGAAAAGTTTGGCTGGTGCATAGGGGATGTGGCACTGATCGGTGGGCTGGCATCCAACGTCCTGCCGAGTAATTGAGCCAGGGCTCACCTCTGTGCCCTTATGTTTTGCTTTGGAAGAGAATTTGTACCTTTCACCCCTCCTTTTTTTTTGAGACACAGTCTCTCTCTGTCCTCCTGGCTGACTTTGAACTTGCTACATAGCCCCAGCTGGCCCTGTGTTTGTGCTGCTCCGAGCGCTGGGATTATGGGCATGCGCTGTTATGCCCAGCTCCCCCCCTCCTCTCTCAAGAAGACCTTTTTGCTTAATCTAGTGTCAGCCTGTTTCCTGGGTTTATGCCAGCTGAGAATGAGAGCAGCTGATGGCCAGGAGAGGACAGGGCCGCGCTGGTGACCACCTAGTCCCACGGCCATCCTCGGGTGGAAGAAGACACACCTTCCCATGGTTCTTGAGCAGTGGACACCACCCAAAGGTCATGGACTAACATTTAATACACTTTTCTGAGAAGAAATGTGATTAGAAATGAAAGCATTCAATCAGGGAGATAGACATGGACACCATCTATTGCTAAGGCCCTGGAATAATCATCATCATGAATCGCAGTAAAAAGACAGCTTCCAAAGAGCGCACGGCCTCAGAGGACAAACAAAACACTCTCTGTTCCTGATGTAGCAGGCATTTGGTTCTGATCTTTGAGTCTTCTCTAAGACCTAAGTCTTTAGTTCGGAAGTTTCTTCTCCAATTTACTACTTAGAAAACTCTATGTCTCTCAAGGCCAAACTCAAGTGTCTCTTCTTTTTGTGGAAACTTTTCCCAAAGGACGTTCCCTGTTTTCTCTATACAGGGACCCGTCGGGATGCTGTTGGGCTACTTCATATCTTCTCCTAATCATCTGTTTGTGAACTGAGGTCTGGTCTGAGTCTGAGCTTTGAAGAGCCTGTCATGGTTGTCTTAATGTTTACCATCTTAATCTCATCAGTTACGTGGCTGGGGACAGAATAGAATGAGCAGCAGAACATAGTGACACTGTGGCTCTTGATATAATGAATTAGGGAAATTTATTTTTTTATTTTTGATACTGGGAATCGAATTCACGACCTCCCTCTTGCCAGGCAGGCCTGCGCTGCTGAGCTGTAGCCAGGGGACTTTAAACAGCATACCTTATTAGAATACTTCCAGTGTGACAGTTTAAATGAATTAGGAGAATGTGTTAAAACTTGTCAGCCTTCAGGTTTAGAGAGTTTGAGTTTCTGGTTATGAAAACATTCTAGTACATGAAATAATCTTGATTATTAAAATAGACAGTTCAAAAGTAACTACTGTTTTGATTTATAGAGATTTAAGTACTCTAAAAATATTTATATATTCTTGTCAATGAACACCAAAATTCAAAGGTAACAGAATCAGTTCTAAATATAAAAACATTTACTTAGAACCTCATAGTGCAGCTAACTCCAAACAACTGAGTATGAAAACTGTAGGAACTGCCTAGTTGATTGCTTTTAACTCACATATATCCTGCTGAAGACATAGCACACGTGAAAATGAAACTGCCCAATAGCCTAGTAATTTGGGGCTGAGATTGAAACTGTCAGTAATAATCCATCAAATTAGACAACTGGTCTTTAAATACCGTAACCCAGAGGTCAGTCCATGAAAACTTGTTACTCTTTTAATTACATAAAATTGCATCAACTTGCTATCCCTGGAAAGATCCTCTCTGGAAGGTCACTAACTGCAGGTGACCACTGCCTTTTTCAAATTCTGTTGCCCTCTAGTCTCTACAGATGATGTTAGGGCCAGCCCCTCTTACAGCTTTGAGAATCTTGGTTTCTCTAGTTTTCTCTCTCTAGTTTTTTTCTCTAGTTTTAACTCTTCTTTATCTGTAAATAATGGGGTTCCCCATAGTTTTATCCATGATCTCATCCTTTTTGTACCTGCTGCTTTATTTAACTGGTGCCTCTGGGGAGAGACTTCCCTCACCCATGTCTGGGTGTCCCACTTAGTGAGCTTGCACCTGCCGTCTGCACCTCCCTTTGGGTGGACGTCTCACCCGCTCCTCACACACAACAGCGTGTAAAGATTTTTCAGAGTGGGAAGGTTTTTCTTTCTCTGCTAAAAGCTCTTCATGACTTTCTCTACTTTTATGGGCATTGCCATAATTACAGCAGAATTCTAGATAGGAAACTTTGTGTTTACCTTTGACTTCTCCCTCCAAAACCGTCACCAACTTTATCTTCCAACTTCTCTTTCTAGGTGTTGCCATTGTTACCTGATAGTTATCTCCAGCCACCTGCTGAAGTCTCCTACCATGGACTCGTTTTCCTTTTCCATTTGTCGCACACAAGTACCAAATCATCCCCAGCAGGCAATTTTCTGCTGAACAACCCACAGTGGAGGATACAACCCCCCTCAGCCCAGATCTTCTTGATGTGACACAGGAGGTTTTCATGTTGCCTCAGTCTACCTCCTGGCCCCCTCTCCTCCTCTGTCCAGCTCCAAAAGATGACCAGCCTTTCGGGTCTGTCTCTCTTGTTCAAAGTTCCTTGCTCATGTCCTATGTGTGCACACTAAATTCTCTGCCACAACACTGCCTTTCCTTTATTGTCTGCCCAGGAAACTCCTATTCAACTTTCAATTCAATTTTAGTTTGTCAGCTTCTTTGTGGCCTTTCTCGCCCACACAAAACTAATTAGCAAAGCTTATTTCCCAACCTAGCTTTGTATTATTGCTATTTTTTTAATGTATTGTAAGAAAGACACTTCTGTTTGGGGGCAGAAACTATGATGATACCTGGCGTATGCTTTGTGAAGCATAAATAGCCAATAGGTGGTAAGTAAATTAACTACAGGGGCCCCTCAGTTCACGAACTCGATTCTCCACACAGTGCTGTCTGTGAACCAAACTGGACAAGAACCGAAGCAAATTTCCTTGTAATGTCAATATTGAGCCTAACCATTAAATTGGATTTGGTTTTCTCCAATTCAGTTTGCAGCCAGAATCACAGAAAGAATTAAGTTCATGAACTGAGGTATCAGTGTCCTAAATAAATGGATGAGTAAAAGTGAACGCTGTCCCCAAAGGACTGCTTTTAATTGAAATAGACTAAGGTAGTGCTTTTCCGACTTTAATAAATACATGGACTACCTGGGGCGTCTTAGTGGCATGCAGCCTCCGAGTCAGGAGAGCATGGTTGGGCCTACGATCTGTGGGCACACAAGCACCCACATGGCTATTGGGCATAGAGCCACACTACCTAGCGAATGGGACACAGGCACATCCGAGGTCTTCCTGGTCTGTCTGAGTATATGCTGCCCACCCTGTGCCACCATGCTACACTGTTCCTATGCTTGTCAGCTAGACTGTGAATTTTATGGAATAAGGACAAGGTCTACGTAGTCATGTACCCATCTTGGTATTCTTATCACTTTATCCAGAACCTGGTTTGTGGCAGGTGATCAACAAAGCTGGCTTAGTTAAGGGTCTCTCTTTTAGACAGAACTCATAGCTAACTGTACCCTAACTTTATTAGCTGTGCATCTGGGGCTCCCTTGTTAATTAATGATACTCCTACCCTAATCTGTCCAGGGAGCAACATGATTTTTCCAACGGAGAACCAAGGTGCAGAGGCTCCATGACTTATCTTGGAGCTGTGTCCTGATACAGCCACAGCACACTGAAGATATCATGTGTTGAAAATGACTTGAACACCCCTAGCTTAGCAAGACAGCACCCCAGAGACTGATGGCTACTTCCTCCTGTGATCTTATGGCTGAGTGGGGCCTGCATTTGCAAGGCCAGGCATCTCAGGCCAGGCATCTCACCACAACCCTTAGAGCTAGCCAGAGTCAGATCATCAAGTTTAGTTTCTACTGATGCCTATTGCTTTTGCATTATCACAAGGTTGAAGAATTGTAAGCAGAGCCATTATAAGTTGGGGAACTGCCTGTAATCAGCACCCAAAGTCTGAGCACTGGGCTAGAAACCCAAGAGTGATTAAGTCCATGTAATGTGACTGTGGTCAGACAGGCTAGGGAAGATGGGTAGGGCTATGCGAGGCTTTGCCCATTCACTTTGATAGATAAACCTAAGATGTGGGTTTAAATTCAAATTCAGTTATGAAAGGTTGAGAATGGCCAGGTCTGATGGCACAAGTCCCCCACTCTGGGAGGCTGTGGCAGGAGCATGGCAAGTTTGAGCCCAACCTGGGCAGCTCAGTGACTTATGAAGGCTACCTCAAAAACAAAAAAACAAAACAAAACAAAACAAAACAAAAAAAAAAAACATGGAATGGGAATACACTGTAGCTCAGTAGGAATAATTTTATAAATAGTGTGAGGAAGCAGAGGGGTCAGAGGACTTGAAAACTCACAAGCCATGCATATTTGATGACATGTTACAGCGCGTACATTATTTATAATAAGTAGGAGTACCCTCTGGCTGAATTTTAATTTGATCAAAGGCAAGATATCAACTTTTTGCTTTGTTAATGGATAGTTGGCCTTTGCATTGAGAAATAGGCTGAAAACATGTGTCTATTTAGGCAAAAAGAAGTGAGGATTAGAAATTGTCTGGTTTTGCAAAAGCAGAACTCCACCTTCTAAGTTTAACCACTCCCAGTGATTTGCATTTTCCTGGATGTTCGGGTAAGGTAAGGATGGGTGACACCTAGTGCCTAGGCAGACTTTTAAAACTCATATTACTGACATTAAGAACATTACATAAGATTTTTTTTTTTTTTTTGACTAATAAGCCAAGAGCTTTATTGATGCAGCAGGCACTTTACAACAAACCCAAGAGTCTGCCTTCTCTGGGAAGACAAGTATCTGTACAAACTCTCAGGTTTTCCCACGTCTGAAAACAAGTTCTCCCTTTCACCACAGCCCTTGGATCTGCACCTGCCCAAATCATGCTGCCCCCTTTCCAACAGGTAGTACACATGGTGACACCTGACCGACACCAGCCAGCCACTCTGCAGATGACCAAGGGTCAGTTCTACAAAACTCTAGGCAGCGGCACTCAGATCCTGCAAAGGATTTAGGAAACAGTGATTCTCCCTCCACCTCGAAAATGAAATGCATTTCAGCAGATATGTGTCCTGAAATTTGCAGTTGGGAGTTCCTAGGGTGATGGGCCATTGTGTCCAATCCCTTCTTCACCAGCCTGGGCATCAAATTCTTCAGGGTAACATGAGTCCTTTCTTTGGTTTTTTTTTTTTTTTTTTTTAAACAGTCTTTCTTGCTGTAAGAACTCTTATAATGGAGCCTGGTCCTCCTACAGCTAAGGCCTTTTCGTGCCACTGGAGTAACACTGCGCTGCTGTTTTCTGTGGGCTTCTCAAACCCTTTATAAATGTACTTCATTAACAAGTCAACGCCGTTTCTGTCCAGGGACTGCACAGCCTGCTCAATCTCGCTGCTCTTAAAGTTTGTGAGCACCTTCAGCACCACGCCCTGGGCTCGCTCCTTCACGGCCTGATTCTTGGTGTTGACTGGAGAGTTCCGCAAGGCTGCGTGGAAGGCCCGAAGCATATCCCCTTGCCGCAGGAGCCCGTCCACCTCGCCGGGGTCCGGGCCTGGCTCTCCCGCTGCCGCCGCCGCCTCCTCCTGCTCGTCCACGAATTTGTTCTCATCAAACTCATCGATGTCCACCCGGCGGAAGCGCGAGGACAGCGTGTTCCGGGCCGTGGCGGGAGCTCGGCGCCCGCTCAGCCGGCTCCGCTTCGGGACCGACCTCCCTTAGCTCCGCTCACCACCCGTCTGGGCTCTGCCTCCTACATAAGATTTTGTATATATTTATTCATGTATAATTTTATTCTACTCTACAAATGATTATACCCTAGTATTCCCCCAAAATTAAAGTAATCCATAAATAACACGAAAACACAGAAATGAATCGACAAATTTAAGGCCAGAAAGTTAACAAAGTCATTGTATTGATCCTGCTTATTGAATGTTTTTCATGTCCCTTTTCTAACCAGCCCCAACAGAACAGAATGATATAGTTTGGATGGCAATCTAGACAACTAATAGAAACCCCCCCTCATTATTTCAGTGACCCTAAGAGTAAGAACTGGGCCTTACTCTTACAGCTTTGTTATGTGATTTGAAGGAACTACCCATGAATTTTACAAATCTGACCAATGGCAGAAGGCCATAAAAACCAGCAGGCCTTGGCAAAGAGTGATTTATTCCACAATCTCTATTTGAGCCAGAACGCAAGGGAGAATGCAGTTAGCACGAAAGAGTCCGAGGAGTTGGTTACACTCACTAAAAGTGGCAAGTAGGTTCTGGTGTAGAGAGGATGTCATGGACAGCTGGCTTCAGGTCAAGGAAAGCCCACAGAAGCGACAAGATTCCAATGGCCACAGCCAACGCAACCAGAAATTCCAGATGGCTTTCTGCTCAGTTGCTTCCTCCCCGGAAATTCCTCCTCCACTTGCACCCAGCACACTTGTGTACAGACACACACACACACACACACACACACACACACACACACACACACACAGCTGAAGAATCCCTGGCCTCAGAGCTTCACATTCTGTCCTTGCCTGGCACGGCTGCAGCCTGATGGCAGAGGTCAAGGGGGTGAGGGCAAGGAGCCAGCAAGTCCAGGGCTAGCTCAGGGGGTGCTTGGACCCATGTACCCTTGGAAACCCAGGGTCTCAAGCAGCTCCTGTTGGTCACTACAAACCACATTTGGTGCAAAACTCAAAATCCAACTTGAAAACAGAAGAAAAGAACAACTGCTGAAAATATACAATGTGCACAGGCACGCTGTAACTGGCAGAGTCCATGGGGTCCGAGTTAGCTGCTAAAATCCGAACCCCGCAGAGTCAGAGTGGGCACATGCAGATGCTGCCCCTCGGCTACATTCTTTCCTGATCTGCAGCATCTTATGTTACAGAGTTTGATGTAGTTGGGATCTGTGGAGTCAACGGCTTTTTTTTTTTTTTTTTTCTTTGCAAGGATTGCGCTTATTTTTTTCTTCTTATAGACCATTTGATCAGATAATTTTAATAGTGCTTTTCCTCCTCTTTGGAGCAATGCTCTGATGCTGGGTTTAATTGTTCTACTCTCCATTTCACTGGTCTGTTGCCAGAACAGAGTATGGATGGAGAAATTAGTTTGATTTAGGCAATGGATTATACCTAGAATCCTAAAAACATTTTCTTAGTAATTTAAAGGAGACTTAATTTTAAAAGTCAAAGGGTAATTTTTATTATGAACTTTTTAATACCTTTCCCCAAGCCTAGGCAAAACCATAAGATACACATACCAGGAAATACAAATCCACGCACATCTCCTCAGGCTTGTCAAAAGGTCTGCGCGTGCGACGTTACTGCTGACCCAACACCTCCTGCCATGCTCATGCCCTACTTTCATTGTCTGCCCAGCGCTTTATTACCCTACTCTTCTAGTTCCAGTACTGAAGCGAAGTGGGGCTAGAGATGTAGTTCAGTATAACAGCCTGTGCTTACCACGAGCGAGGCTCTGCGTTGTATCCTTAGCACAAAACCAAAACAAAACAAAACAAAAATGTTTCCCACAGTGACACAGATGCTCCACTTTTACCATTTTATCTTTTTATTTTTAAGACAGAGTCTCACTATGTAGTTCAGAATGGCCTGGAATCACTGTGCAGACCAGGCTGGCCTTGAACTCACAACAATCCTCCTCCCTCAGCCCCTGGAGTGCTATAAGCATATGTCACCATGCCCGGCTTTGAGCAGAATTAGAATACTGTGTGTTCAATAAGTGACAGCTGCCATTTCCTTGCAGACCATGGTGCCCAGGGGGTCATTTGTATTTTGTATAAACATAATATTTAAGTTTAATAACACTTTTTTCACACATGGGATATAGCCCATTAATTAGTGAGTTACAAAATCAGTTTAGTGAGTTTCAGGCAGAATTTTCTATAGCATGACATACAATGAAAAAAAGAAAATATCAGAATGTAATATATATAAGAATAAAAGAGGATTGCTTTGTGAAACTTGTTTTTGCTTTGTGCCTGTGCAGAGTGTGTGTTAAATGTGTTTATTTCTATGATTTGTCTTAAACAGTTTGAAAGTCACTGTCATAAACTATGTGTTTCTACTGAGCAAATAAAATAAGCATTCACTGCAGAACAAAGGAAAATAGCCACATTTATTTTTCTATAATTAATAATCAATTTCCTTTTATATTCATAAACACAATTACTCTGCTTTGTAAACTGCAATAAAGGTATTCAAGCCATCTAAAAGTAATTTTCTATTCATTTTCCATGGGTACCATTAGAGAACTAATAGCCTAGCACTTGTTGACATCATTTTCTACAAACGGAATCTCATTCCTTTTGCATTTATCTACCATGAAATAATAACAGATCCAAAGACTCTTCATTTGCAATTTACCCTTCTCTAATGATGACCTATCTCCGTAGCAAGGAGGTGACAATTCCACTTTATGACACATTGATCTATAACAAAACACCATCACATTTGAAATGGGTGAAAAGTAATTCCAAGTAGTCTACATAAACACTCACTCCATCCACACATGCCCTTCCTTACTAGAACGCTTCAACTGCTATGACTTCTCCTACTGAAAGTTATAACGGGGGCAGAGAACAACAATTAACTTAGCTGCACCTTGCCCTGTGCATTTCAGTGCTATGGGGGCAGCAAAGCAGAAGACAAGAGGAGACGTCTGGGTTGAGGGGCTCAATGCTAGCACTGTGCCCAGTGTTGGGGAACAGATGCAGAAAACCCACGTTCTACTGAAAATTCACAAACCACTTTGGGAAGGACTGACACCAACACTCTGCAGGGACAGTAGATGCCGCTGGCAGAGGGAGTTCTACCTTTGAATGGGATCAAAATAAGCTGCTTTAAGTTTTCAACATTGACTGGGTAGGCCAGTGTCTTAGCCATTTTCTGGTTGCTGGGATAAAATGTCCAACACCTGCAACTTAAAGGCAGTCAGGAAGCAGAGGGACAGAGAAGGGAGGAGCTGGGGACCAGGATACCCACTTCTAGGCTGCACCCCCAGTGACTGCCTCTTTCGACCAGAGCTCTGTTGTAACAGCATATTCAGCTACGGACTCATGGGCAGATGAATCCCTGATGAGTATAGCACCGCCATGATCCAATTACCTTCACCAAATGTCCCCAGAGTACATAGGTTGGGAAACATTTATACATAAGGCAGAGCAACCATCCATCCCCTAGTTAAAAGGATTAACCATTTCTAATGAAAAGGCATTTCCATGGAAAACCAGTAGAGATTCCAAAAAGCAACGAAGGTGCTGGGTCTCTAAGTCAATATTTAGTTCAACCACTTACCGAGCCCTTAACTCTGAACCAGGCGCTGTGCTAGTGCCTGGAGAAGACATGAGCTTGTAAGCAAGTGGGGCAGGCTCTGAAAGCGCATGGAAGATTACAGTTCATATGCTAGGGCACGTTCGGGAAACCTGTGACCCAGGTATACTCAAGAAACCAAGGAGGCACAGGAGAGAACCATGAACTCAGGAGGGGGCCTAGTGGAGGTCTTAGCAGTTGATGCTGGGGCTGGGCCTCAGAGAAAGATGGGGTGCTCCCTTTGGAAACTTAGGGCACATGGCATGATGTATGCTCGGGACACTGCAGTGAAGGTCAAACAATACGAGACAGACGAATTTGGAAATAGCTACTATTTCCTTTGGTCCCACCCACACTAGGTGTGTTCAGGATTCCATGCATAGTTAGGGACAGCTGGAACACTCGCCGAGACTAGGGAAAACACGGGGCAAAGCTGGAAGAGAGACAGATCAGTGGCCCACGTGGAAATTAGAGTGGGGACGACACAGGACATTCTTACTATTCTGGTACCTTTAAAAGGACTACTATTGCTTAGCAATCCAAAAATACTGTTCAAGAAACTTTAATACATTAAAAGATAAATTAAGAACACTTAAAATGACACACATCGTAGTCTTCCTGTTCCTTCCAATTCTCTCTCTCTCTCTCTCTCTCTCTCTCTCTCTCTCTCTCTCTCTAGTACTGGATCTTTAGGGTCTACAAGGTCTCACTACTCAGATCAGACTCATAGTGATCCTTCCTGTTTTTCAGCCTCCCATGCACTGGGATTACAGGAGTGCGCCACCACGCCCAGTCTCAATCGCCGTCTCAGGGCACCCTGGGGTTGGGGCTGGCACAGTAGGCCAGGGATTGAACTCTGGCCCTTGCGTCTGCCTAAGCAGGTGCTTTAATCTGCTGAGCTATCTGGTCAGCCTCCTTCCAATTCTTATCACAGCTTTTTAATATATATGCCACCTTAATGCTCATGAACTAGAATCACTTAATGGTAGCTGGTACATCCTCTTCTGCATAATCACCATGAAGGTCATTTTTAATGGCTGTATTTTATTGCATTCTCACCATAGACGACTATTAGCCTTCTGTATGTCATGCAGGCAGCTCCCAGATTTTCCTGTGACAAGCGACATTTCCATAAACAGCTTTCCACGCACACTTTAGTCTGTCCTTTCCTGGAGGCAAGCTCTAAGGCATGAATTATTAGGCCACAGGGTATACCTTTGTCTATACGTGTCTCTATGGTGTTTTGTTGGGTGGAGAAGGGCCTAGTACTTACAGTTTTGCTCCAAGTAAGGCCTGTGGTGTGGTGCTCCTTGATGTATGCCTGAAGTTCGCTCCAAATATTCAAATATGACTTCACCCAATCCACATGGCGCAGGTCACTTTGTCACAAAAGAGAATGGGACAGCAGAGTTAGGCTCCACAATGAAATTTTAAAAAAGGAGGGGGGATAGTTATCCAGTATCTAGAGCTCCAGGGAAGCCACAGCGATGGCTGATGGTCATCCTAGCTGGAGGAGAGCCCTGGAGGGACGGCGGCCCAGCTCCTCCCTGAGGGAGGTGGCACATGGCCAGTGCCCCATGCTCCAGATGAGGACAAAGACTGCCTAGGAGGAGCCTCGCTGAACAAAGCCAAGTGTGGCCAGTGTCCTCTCGCCTCCCCACGGGGAGGTAAGGGCAGCGAGAACACTATCTCTTTCCATATAGCTTTTGATGCAAAACAGAGAACCACTGTTCTTGGGAGGGAGAGTGGTATTTAAAAAAGTCATTTTTGTATGCTTTCTAATAATTCCATTGAATTACTTGGTTAAAAGTATAACCGAAGATAATCTTAGTCATTAGGGTCAGTAAGGAAGTTTGTACCTAGGAAAAATGTTTTCTGACCAAAAGGCGACACCAATACCTAAGCGGACACCAATCTGCTTAAACTACCTTCCTTCGATACTCCCGACAGTGCACGCTTGCATCCTGGGGAGTTTTGTCTCCATTTTACTGAGCTGAGAGCTGGTGAATACTCACCTTTCATAACAGAATGAGCATACAGGATTGAGAGCCCTGTGGGGAGCATTCGAAGTACAGAAGCACCCCAAGAGTTGCATTTCCTTTCGGCAGTGTCCACCCACAAGGCTTTTGTTCCCCCTTTGTGTGGAGCAGTGGTAGATGTGGACGTGACACCAGGGAGTTCACAGAAATGTAATTGTGTATCTAGCTCATGAATCTGAGGGCGAGCACAGAGGAAATCTCTTTTACTAAAGCTCACATCCCTAAGGCCTTGTCTCTAGGTGTTTAGTTTTATTTTCCTTCAAACACCCGCACTCTGGAGCAGGCTCTGCTCTAGTAAGGCCAGTGTGAGGAGAAGAGAGGGGGAGGTGAGGTCCCGGACAGTCACTGCCCACAGGTGGGAAACGCAAATGCGGCTTTGTTCCCCATTTGTACTGATTATCTGAGTCAGATCTCTGAGGACTCCATTGACACGCTGTTTCTTTTTCCCTGGTCTCTGTTGACCTTTAAGTTTTCATGAGGGTCTCAGCACATACAGTGCCCTGCACAGGGGAAGTGGTCTAGACAGCAGCTATTGTTAGAACACAAAACTTCCTTCGGTGCCAATGTACACTCGTATTTATAGTCGTGGTCATTTAACATGCAAATACTTAGATGCAAATATGTATATACAAAATACATGCATAAGTCTGCAGACACCATAGAAATATCACGATGCGCATTCAACATACTTTCTACTTAAAATTTTTTATAATGATTTACAAATCTGTATAGGCAAATGTCTTTCTCTTAATCTCTGATATTATTTTGACTTGGAGAGAGTTCCAGCAAAACTTAGTAAGGATTACCAGGAGATCGCCTTCACCTGTTGTCAGTCTCTAAGAGGTAGACTAGGCAGGACTGGATCATGGTACAGCACCTGCGTGCAGCTACAGACCTGCCCTTGGTTTTCCCTGGTCCTGGAAGAACTGTGCCAGAGAATGTGAATTTCAGGGGCTGTGACTCAGAGGGAAGGCGCAGCTCATGGAGCCAAAGCCACTCACCCACAGGAACAGAGCCAACGCTGCAAGTCAGCGGCAAGGGGGTGAGTGCCTCGTTCATGGCTCTTTGTTTAAGCCACAGGGTGCTTGGCTTTCAGCTCCTCACTCCCAAGTTGCCCAAGACGGTAAGGTGGGGAGAAGGCACTGATCCATGTTGGATCCCCCACGTGGTGTTGAGCACATGGGGAATTCAGCTTCCATTAGGTTCTGGTCCTAGGAGTACCAGGGTGACGTGGGCCAGTTTGGTTACCTCTAGAAGTGAAATGGAGGAATCTGCACCTCTGCTGCATTTCCTTGACTCACTGTGCGGCCTGCAGGGGTCCCTGTGCTCGGTGGAGCCCTCCTTGGTGCTGCTGGAAGCCCCTTTTTCATAACCAACATGTAGGCAAACACTGGACCCCTTGCTTGCAAGAATGTGAAAAGCTCAATCCCTCGGGTGTGCTTTCTGGGCAGGGACTGACGAGCTGGGGTACAAATAAATGCAAAGGGCTGCAAAGGGCCGTTCTGGTGAACGGGCAGAAGCCTGAGCTGCCCCGAATTGGCACGCCTGCTGTGTGCTGGAAACCACGCTGGGTGTGCGTCCGTGCCGGCACAGAGTATCCGGGCTTGGTAACTGAAAGCAGTGGGCTGCTTTGCATTTCAGAGACCTCTTCTGAGGCGCTGACACATTTAGTGGTCTCTGTCGAGTACCCCAGGACAACACCTGGAATCCTCTCGATGAGCGTCCCAGGCTCTGGGCACACAATGTCTGTCACTGACACAGTTACTGTGACCAAAGTCCACCGAGGTGCAGACGGGTCCTTGGAGGAAAGAGTGGCCCACAGAGGCCCCAGTCGTAACCAAGCCTTCCCTCTGCTCAGGCTGCACTTCCCCAAAGCTGCACCATCTGCTTTGCTAACATAGAGTTAAAAAAAAAAA
>NW_004524599.1:1227097-1241721 GCF_000260255.1 Octodon degus
AACACGTATTTTTTAAAATTTTCTTATGGAGCCATGCTGTTATGTTGGGCTGTAGCGGACTCAGGTCAACAATTTCTGACATTGCCAGTGAAGCGGAAGACCCAATACTATTATGGACTACTGGACTCTTTTAGAATATTTTGCTGAGTTTACACACCTAGAATTTTCAAATAACGGAACTTAACAAAAAAAGGGCATACAGATGAATGTCCATTTTGTATCTGTGTATTCAAAGTGGTTAGGATAGATATAGAGTTACATTCTCTTAATGAATAGAGGAATTTGTTCTAATAGTGTTTGTAAATAGGATATCAAGTCCACATCTTGTACAGCAATTATCCACTAGGAAGAATGTATGCAATGTGTTAATTATTGAATCTGTCCTACTAATTTGATTTGAAACTGTCTCATTGCTATTTGTTTATCAATAAAATTATGGGGAAAATTTTTTTCTTATGGATCTCAATATTTACTAAAATGAAGAATAAAAAGAAAGAGTTGTACAAATTTTAAATATGTAACATTTCATCAATAACCTGGAAAAATGACAGGTATTTACACAGTATACATAGAGAATGCATTTTTGTATAATCAATTTAAAACTTGTCATATTATTGTGAATCTCTTTCTTTTGGTTATTTTCAAGTCTATGTTAATAAGCTAAAGAGGTGAATTGGGGTGAGAATCCAGAGAATTCCAGCTCTCTGATCTCCTTCCTTCTGACCAGTAGTGAGCTGTGCTCAGGCCATGGTCCCCAGCAGCCACTGTATTTGTTGACTGATGTTGTCTCTGTTGCTACCACCCAAGGGCTCAGATGGGCATCCGCCCTTGAGTGCAGAGAGAGGGGTGAGAGAACACTACTGTTTTATTTTTGCCCCAACTCCTCCTTTAGTTACTAGGTAACATCCCCAGCACCTCTCACCAGCTGTTCACAGGGCCAGTATGACCTTAAAGGCAGAGGATCCTGCGACACTCCTTAAATAGTTCAGGAGACATTCTCCCAGAAGTCTCCGGGGTGGCAGCATGGCTCCTGTTTCATAGCCTCACCCCAGCTGAAGCCTCTCTAGAATCTATTTCTTGTGCTGTCGAAGGCAAGGTCTTTTCCCGCTGGGTTTCCAGAGAAGCCCCAGGGTCCAGCCTCACATGTGCTTCCCACAGCCCTCAAAGGGCTGCGATTCTCCCAAGCATCACTCTCTCTGCTCCAGTCATGCTCTATCTTAACTCCACTTGGTTTTCCTCTCGCTGCCTGCATTCCTGTCTCGTCTCACCTCTGCTCCTGATTTCCACATCATTTCCTGATTCCTCCTGTCTGTTATCTGCTCACTTATCTGACCACTGGGAAAGCTCTGTGGCCACAAGGAGCCAGTCCTCAAGACACAAAGCAATGATACACATTCAGATGGGGACACTTTAGTAATGACAAGAAGTATGCCTCCTAAAATACACATATTATCTGGACGATTGATTCCCCTTTCCACTTGGTTTTCTCTGCAGAAATGGAAGTTTTCTTTAGAGTTTCTAGCACACTCATTAAGGGCCATGAACAGAAATCAATAAAGAACTATTTAAGTTTTAGGAACAACTGTCTAAAAAGTGATCAACTGCAAATCTGATAGGAGAAGAAGGCACATACCTGTGTTTGTAGTCCTTTAAGACCCTGTTAGTGTAAAAGGTGGCAGCATCATTCATCTCCTTGACATAAGGACCAGGTTTGGGGGACTGAGAAAACAGGACCATCACCCAAGCATAGGAGGAAAAAGAAAAGAAGATAAGAAAGAAGAAGGAAGGCAAGGGAGCATGGTTGGAAGCTGGAGGCAAACTGTGCTCTGGCAAGGCTGTGAAACACGCTCTGTTTCTCAGAATAGAAAGCAGCACGTTTTAAACAGAGCACAAAAAAGCCGGCCTTTCAGCCTAAAACAACCTTCCTTCCATGCAGCAGATTGTGGACAAAGGGGTGTGGAGGGGAGGCGATGTCTCCTGAGCACTACAACATGTGGCCAGGTGACCAGGCCCCCGGTACCCCCAGACTCACCACGGCGATCCAGCCCAGGGCCGGGATGCTTTCGCTGACAGCTGAAAGATGGTTAAACATGTTACTCCCCCGGTTTCGCTCTCTGAAGGTTTGGATTTCCTGGATCTTTTCCGAAATGGGTTTTAGCAGCGCAGCTACCTCATTCTGCAAGCAAACATAGGGAGCTGTTACAGGAGACAGAGGCAGGTACGTCTGCCTGCCGGCCCAAGCTGGGCATTCAGGGCCCTGAGGGAGATGCAACCGCTCTGCAGAATGGAACGGGGTTTCCTTTGCTGGGGTCACACCGTTGGCCTTTCATAGCCACAGGTTCAACAAACTGCATTAAAATAGTTCTTAAATACCTGGTGTCTGTGTGCTCACCTACAGGCTTTTTCTTATTATTCCATAAACAGGGTGGCTATTAACCTAGCACCTATACTGTATTAGGTATTGTAAGTAATCTAGAGATGATCTGGAGTATACAGAAAGAAGTGGGATGGCTACATCAAACCCAAAGTCATTTTATGCGCAGGACTTAGGCATCTGTAGATTTTGGTGTCTGTAGGAGGTCCTGGAAATAACCTCCCTCAGATACAGAGGGACAGCTGGACTATATTTTTATTCTCTACACTGTGAAAATTGCAGACATTTTTAACATGAATAAGGCTGTCTCCTGAGACCTGGAAAACCTCAGCAGTATGGTACAGCCCCTGTTCTGGAGACAGCTGCAGGGAACTCGGTGGAACCAGCGTGGGCTTGTTGTACTGGCAAGCGAACAGGCCAGTCACATATGGCAATAACCCAGGTGGTAAGTCAGGGCGAGAGGTTCCTAAAAGCAAGACTTCCTACTCTTATAGGAAAAGGATGTATGTGGGGCAGAAAGTCCTAGGTGTGACTGGAGTGGTTTCTACCCCATCGTTCACATGGAAACAAGGAAATCGTGCCCTGATGCTCTTTTTAAGCAAATGCGATGGTTTGCCATATTTACAGCATCTTTCATCTCGCTTGGCTCTTGACCTGACCCCGAGTCCACGGGGCCTCTGACTTCTGGTCACACTCACTTCTGATGAATTCAACAGCTGACTTCTCCAGTTGCATAAAAAACGACTTTCAAAATTATTAGGCAGTATCACAGAGGCACTGCTGCTATTTTAAACATCTCCTCCATGCCTGAGGCATTTGCTGCTTCCCTTAAGTGTTGAAGAACAGATAGAATGCTGCTTGTGCGTGTGTTAGTGTGTGTGTGGTGTGCTCCAAAGAATCAGCAAATGTCCTCAGCTTCCCAGTTTTGTACGAGCAGCTGAATAGCTTTAAGCAATATTTTACTAAGTCTTGTTTGCAGGAAGATGGAGAAGTTCCTGAAAGCACTTTAATTTCTTTAACTAAGATTTCAAGGCAATAGTTTCTGATCTTGGCTGCGCATTGGAACCACCTGGGGGGCTGTAAAAGATACAAAGCGCTGGGTTCTGTTGCCAGAGAGTCTGATTCTACTGGTCGAGGTGGCCTGGATGAGTGTTGGAAGAGTAGAAAACACTGTGGGTGGTTTACAATCACTGCTATGATGGTATCGTCACACTAAAGGACAGTCATTTCGGTCAAGGATGGAAAACCATAAGGGAAGAAATTATGTTCACTGGTGGTAGCTTCCAGATTTGACTTCTCCCTCTACGCCCTTTTCCAGTCCTCTCTGAATGCAAACATTGTGTGTAAGGGGTTGGGAATTGGAACAGCTTCGGTCCAAATTACAGCCCTGCCACTTCCTTCTTGTGGGGCCTTGAGCTAATTACTTTATCTGGTCCTGGTTTCCTACATAAACCAGACATCACAATACTGACCACCTACAGGCTACAGGCGACACTGGATTTCAAGCCTCTAGCATGCAGGAGGTGCCCAATAATTGTAAGTGACCATCATCATTAGTATTATGAAGCAATTAGCCCATACTGGAGCTAAAAAAGATGTGCCCAGTAATATGTACTATTCATGTGCTTCAAATAAGCAACTGCATTTCAGAGAAGAGAGGCTCCAAACAGCCATCCATCCCTGCAGGCTGAAAGGATTTCAAGATCACAGAAGTCTAAACGGGGTCACTTGTATTGGCCTTTGGACAAACTCAGTGAGTAAGTCACACTTACTATTTCTAAAAAACAGATTATTATAACAGCATAGAAGGTATTGGAGAATGCTGACAAGTAGGGAAGGTAGGTATTGTGGGAAGCACTTGTTTCAGTTATGTGCTCTGTGGCTGTGTACTGACTTCCAGGGTATAATGGAGTGCTTATGGATCTCGACGCAGATGTTTGAGAAACACAGATCTAATCCCATTCTTTCATTATATATGTGTAGATAGAAGCTGGGGGGGGGGTTAATTCACTAAGTTAATTTAGCAAGACTTAGTAGAGCTGGAGCTAGCGCGGAAGTCTTCTGGGAAGCCCCAAGAAAGTTCTCTGTGTGGTACTGGATATAGACACAGATACAGTTAGCTGTATGTGCACAGGCTTCTCCTCTGCCAACCTGACTAGGCAAAGGTGCTACGAAGAGATGAATAGCTCAGGTTCCACAGCGAGATTGCTTGGGGTCAAGTCCTTATTTTCAGTGTACTAAGTAAGTTCTGTGTCCTTACCAAACTTGGCCCATGTTTCATTATGCCATCTACAGACACAAAGTGGAAACTGGCACCTGCAACACACAGAATTCTCAGGGAAATTTTGAAGTTTTCCATATTGAAATTCGTTGAAGAAACCAGCCAGTTCTTGTTGAAAATTCAGAAACACTCTGTCTCCTTTCTCTTTCCCTTCTTATCATTATAAAGCAAAGGTGCTACAGATTTAGCATGGAGATACTGAGTCACAGCTGTCATTCCCTGAATGGTGTTCATTCAAGTTCCCGTGCTGAAGACTTTACCCTCCCAGTGCCCAGGTGTAACCACACAATATTGAAGATCTAAGTTACAGTGAGATCATTATTGTGGGCTTTAGCTCAGCACGACTGGTGTCCTTGTAACATAGTGTATCAGCTGGCTCTCCCACTGGGGACAGAATACCCCACACCTGCAGCTTCTAAGAGGAGAGGTTTACTTTGGCTCCAACTTTCAATGGTTCAGCCTATGGCTGGCCGACTCTAAGGCAGGGACATCACGGCAGAAGGGTATGGCAGAGAAAAGTTGCTCTCATCCTGGTGCCAGGAAACAGACAAGGGGAAGCGTGCCAGGAGAGATGCCTTCCAGAAGCCCAGCCTCCACCCAGGCTCCATTTATCAACAGTGCCTTCAGCTTTGAACATTTGTAGAATAATCCATTGATCATCCAGTCACCTCCCTGGGAGCCTCTAATCCGGTCAAGTTGGCATTAAGTTCACTGGGCACAGATGGGGAGTTTGGACATAGGGATCTAGAGGAAAGGTGATGTGAGGACATGGAGAGAAGATGGCCAAATCCAAGCCAAGGATAAGCCCTCGCAGGAAACCAATCCAGTTGGCCCCTTGACGTCAGGCTTCTTGCCTCCAGAACTGTGAGAGAATAAGATTTGGTTTGTTCGAGCCCCCTGACTGGTGGCACTGTTGTAATAATCCTAGAAAACTAATAGGGAAGCAAATACTCTCATCTTCTTCCCCCTAAACTTATCAACAATGAACCAAAGCACCTCAAAACAGTCTAGTCCCAAACATAATTATTCCACGTGGGTTCATTAATGTTTATCAAAATGTTTTAAAAACTCTCTCTGGAAATTTGATCTTTTAAAAAGCAAACATCACCTGCACAAGAGATTTTTTTTTTCAAGCTTAATCCAATAGTTTATCAAAGGCATGAGATTTATTTCTGTATAAGGCTATTGATTTTCAATTATGGCAGAGCTACTAAAAAGCATTCTAGTCATCTCCAACAATTTGCTAAATAGTATTTTTGTTTGTTTGTTTGTTTGATGTCATGCAATCTTTGACTAAGGGCAGCATATCTGAGTTGTTGGTGATGCCTGGCCTGCTGCCCCCATGGGGAAAAAGAACCAGGAACTGAATATTTAAAATGTTAGAGAGATTTATTAAGGCCATCTTTGTTTATCTCTGACTTCCCAAGAACAAACTCTAAAGTCTGAGAAGACACAGTATTTTGGAAAATATTTCACATTCGTTATCTGATGAAAACATCGTAAAGATTGAGAAGTTTCTTTTAGCCGTACTTTGGCAACTGTGAAGAATTGTCATCATAAAAAAAGAGAGAAAGCAATGCTAAAGGATCTAAGTATAATAATTATTTGTCCAATGCAAATAAACAATACAGCTTTTATTCTGAGCCAATAGAGTTCTCATGTGCTTAAAGTAGTCTTTTCCAGTTAATCTTGAAGATTCACAGCTGCAGACTCGAAAATAGGAGAGGACACTAGGGTGAATGGTGGGACTTCCATCAGGCTCCACTGCATGGGACATCGGGCGGGGTGGGGGGAGCCAACGGAGGAGGCTATCAGTTAGACATCCTTGCACCTGGTAAGTATTAAGAATCTTAGGCATACTCAGTAAGTACAGGTTGAAATGCACTGATGTCAACTGGAATTACAAAAGCACTTTCCACGAAAGAAGAAGAAAATTTAAGAGGTGTCCCATTTTTGAGTGTTTTTCAATAGAGTGTATTGAGGGAGGCCTCTAGATACAGCTAGCAGCTTTGGAAGGACTTCAAGTCACTTAATCTTAATTTTACAAAAAACTTAGATAAAATTTTAATGTTTGGATCCATCTACACTTAAAATCCATTCAGGGTGTTTTCTTTTCTTTTTTTTTTGACATTTCACTCACGTTTCTGAAACAGTCCCTAAAAAAAAAAAAAAAAAAAAAAAAAGACATTTTCACAGTTCATGTGAAGATGAGCTGAAACTCTCTCCTCCCCGTCCTCAAATTTGATGGCTTTTATGGAAGGTGCAAATGGTTCAGAGGTGATGCGTGCGTAAGGTGCACAGAGTTGGCAATTGTTCCCAAAGGTGACCTTAGCCAGATGGGCTTGTACTTCGGAGAGTCTTTTAAGATCCCATGTCTTTATGACCCCAGCGTCTGCTTTAAACTTGAAGAATTGAGTCCATTATCAGCTACATCTCCATTTAGCTCCAGAAGTAACGGAATTGTTTTGCAGAAAGTAAAATAAAAGAGTTTTATCAGCAAGCTTCGTAGAAACTTTACCCAAAAAGGAAAACCAATTTCCCACTCATGCTGTTTTGTAAGAGATGGAACAAACTCTGGATTCTGACCTTAAAGATGTGTTATTGAGTAAAGTGAAATTGGCCTGTTATTTCTGGAACCCAGGGTTTTTATGTAGCTTTATATCAGGTAGAAAATAGCTCAATTATTTGTTCTTAAAATTTTTTAAACTACAAAATTAATATATATTCTTTAGGAAGCACTGGAAGACAAAGATGGGAAAATGCAAGTGAATTAAAAACATTTTGAATTCTACCACATGGAGAAAAACATTGCTGATATGAGTACGGTAGTTATTTTCAAAATACAATAATTTGTATTTTGATTTATGGTTCACTGCTGGAATGAATGGTGCTGGGATTAAGGGTGGGTCATTCCCTTTGATTGGACTGCTAGCACCCTAAGCCTGGAAGGCTGGCTATGATGTAAGGGATAGAGAAGGCTCGGGACCTTTTAAAGTAATGGCTACTCAATGCATACAGAATGATTCTTTTTTTTTTTAAATTTTATTTATTTATTTATGAGAGAGAGAGAGAGAGAGAGAGAGAGAGAGAGAGAGAGAGAGAGAGACCAGCTCAGCCCACCAGGGGGCAGGGCTGGCTGGCATGTGGTGCTGGGGGATTGAACCGCGGTCCCTGATGCTTTTGCTAAGCTTGTTCTAAGTAGGTGCTTTAGACCACTGAGCCATCTCTCCAGCCCCCAGAATGATTCTAAGAACTGAATTGAAGCAGTTCAACTAAAACAAGGAAGAACACAAAAAAACCCATCATTATAATACAATCTTGGTGGGTATGGTGAGAACTCTATCATTTTAAGACAAATGAATTACTTTTACAACTTGTCCCTGAAGTAAAACTTAGATAAAATTTTAATGTTTGGATCCATCTACACTTAAAATCCTAAGCACATATCAAGCAATATTTCTCAGCAGACTAGACTACCAAAGACCAACCCTTATTACTTTGAGTTGTATGGGAATTCTTGTTTGCTTTTTATTTTTATTTTTGGTGGTGCTGGAATTTAATCAAGGGCCTCGTGTATTTTAGGCAAGTGCTCTACCGCTGAACTCTACTTAGAATCCAGGCCTGGATTATGTGTTTTTGTGTAAAACTTGACCAACTGATTCCATTTGGAAGCACGTGCATAGGTGTGAGCGAGTGTGCAGCACAGGAAGCATGTGAAAAGACACACGCTGCTGTGTAACATTGAACTTTAATTGGACTTTATGGCTTATTCATGCAATATAGTTGAAATTCTGTCATGTATATATTCTTTATAATTAAAGGCAAAATTTAAAAATGTATTAAACAGTTTAACACCCTCAGCAGTAAAAAAAAAATTCTGCATAGCTGCTATTAAATTTGCATATATCCAAAAGAACTATGCCTCTTTCTTCTGATCAGGGAAGTAACCTAAGGAAAACATATTCAGAAGTTATCAAAAGGTGCATGCCTGTAACCCTAGCACTCAGGAGGCTAAGGCGAGAGGACTGCTGTGAATTCAAGGCTAGCCTTATTACAGAGTGAGACCCTGTCTCAAAAAACAAAACAAAGCAACAACAAAAAAATAAAGCATAAAACTGCTCATAGAGGCATTTGCCTGTAATCCCAGCTACTCAGTTCAAGGTCAACCTGGGCAAGTTAGGACAACCCTGTCTCAAAACAAAATATTTTAAAAAGGACTGGAGATATAGCTCAGTGGCACAGTGAGGGGACCTATCATGTGAGGGGTCCTAGGTTCAAGCCTCAACACCACAAACAAAACAAACAGCAGTTAAACCTGGTGTTTTGGTGACTTGGTCTCCCAGGGAAAGAACTACTTTGGATAGCAGTGTTGCCCTGATACTTGGGAGAAGAGCTTGTAATATGTATAAACTTCTACTTAAATTTTTAATGTTCATCTTTTAACAACACATTATACTCACCAGCACATTTTTGGCAGTAATAGGTTTTGCTTTTGTAAGACAAATTATTTCAGACATAGGAAAAAAGTACAGCAAATAATAACATTGAGCTCCTGTTTATTTTCTGTTGGTTGTTTTTATGGATTTATGCTGGAGAACTCCTGACCATGAGGAGGCTGAGTCAGGGACAGAAAGCGATGCAGGTAATACCTCAGGGGAGGAATTGCAATTTGACATCAATGGTTTCACTTTTCTCATAAAGGCGAAGCAGTGCAATTTCAATTACAAATTGGGCATTTTTATTTTTATTATTATTTTTTTTTTGCAGAACTGGGGATTGAACTTAGGCCCTGTGCTTGCCAGGGAAGCGCTTATTCCACTGAGCCATCTCCCTGGCCCAAATTGGGCATTTTTAAAGGGAAGTGTTTTTCTGCAAAATTATTCAGTAAATTGTAGGGTGAAAAGCTTTCTTTCAAGTCATTTTCTTATTCTTCCTGTAATTATCTATGCTGTTGCTATCAACTTGTTGGAAGTACTCAAAGGCCTACGACTGGGGGCTATTGACTCAATGAATAGACATATTTTCATCAAGACCAACTTACTCTCTTTTGTTTTTGCCACTGTCCTGGCTGTGAGCCCTGGCTCCTCCTTTCTAGGGGCTGGGCTACAGTATTTGGGGGCAGGGGACCTGCTCTCTGTCAAACCTACAACTCATGCAGATGATCCTGTGGACACAACACTGGGGCTGCCACATCCTCTCAGCTCTCAAGGTTTGGCTCTTTGCAGATGGGTAGGGTTCTGTAGAAATCCAAGTGTTTCACAAAGGCACACAGCACCCTGTGAAGCCTTATAATAGCTCGTATCTTGAGCCTCAGGCCAGCAAGAAGGTCAGAAGATGATAAACACAAAATGGAACCAACACTGTTAGGGTGACATTTATAGTTTTCTGTAGATGTTCTGATAGAAATTTCCGCTACTAGTCCACAAAGGTACTAATGAGTCCAGTTGCGTGTTGCTGTTCAGTTTCCTTCCTGGGCTGACACTCTGACTCGGAGATGAACACAGGACACAGGTGAAGCCCTAGTGTCTTCTGGGACCTGACCAACAGGTATCTGCACTACCGCTGGCTTTGTGGCTGGGCCACGTGGTGAGAGGGATTATTGGAATCAATCAATGGCAAACAAGGGTCTGTAAACTCACTGCAGAGAGAACCCAGAAGTTCTGGAAGAAAATTAAGCTGAGAATCAAAACTTAACACAGTAAGGATAAAAGAACTGGCTGGGAGGCTGAGAGAAATCTCATCTTGCATTTCATTATTACTGCAATTTATTTTATTGGCTCAGCTGAGAAAATACCATCTCTTATTCCAGCCGAGGCATACCATCTGGCTTCTGACAGTGATGAATTTTATAATCACCTATAATTTTATTTTATGAGATGCTGCACATCACAGCTGAAGAGCAGCAGATCCCTGTGCTTGACTTAAACCCGTAAGGACTTCACCAGCAATCCCTAGGGCTATAAACTGGAGCGGACTGCCAAAGCCACTCAAACTCACCTGCTTTATCAAGTATCTGTAGCACTCACAAGTTAGTTCTGTAAAGTAGCAAAAGTAATGATTAAAGCCCCCGAACAGTCATTTGTTTTGTATTTTGCCAATACTTGATGAAAACTGACAGTGTGTCGCATGCCACATTGGCTGGTTTTTACAAGTTGTGCCTACTTTTAACTTACTTTTTCATGCTTGGGTCAAAACCCAAGCCTTACACATGCGAGGCAGGCACTCTACCACTGAGCCATTGTTTAAACTATGAAGGCCCCCATCTGGAAGACCCCACCTCAGTCAACTGCATCTCCAGGGTCACTGTCTTTGCCTTGGAAGAGTGGCCTGGGACAGAGTCGTGGCTAGTACCTGATCTCTGCGAGTCGTTAATGCAGACCGTAGTGCAGATGATGTAAATCTGTAATTTTTAATTCAAATCTGCATGGACGTTTAGCAGCTCCCCTGGGACACTTAAGACATCCCTCAGGGTAAGTGAACAGTCATTGTACCAAGCCTCTGGCACTTCCCTCTGACCACCCTGCATCAGAAATCTGCTCTCTTTTAAGGTTAGCACCATCTTTATAAGATCGCATTGTACGTTTTTCCCGAGAGCGGCACACGCAACAGAACACCGGTTCTAGTTTGGTGGTGAGCTCCACATATACAGTGCTTCTGGGTCATCAGATGTGTGGGGAGTGATGCTACCTGTGAGGATTCATAATACCCCTCAGAATACTAAATGGACTACTTAGCCTGATGAGCCTGATATTTCTCAACCTGTTTTGGTTCCTGGGAATTTTGATTTTCCCCGCATTTTTCCGGGGAGCTGCTGTTCTGTGGAACAGACCCAGGAAATGCAGCCTTAGGAGGCCTGGGGGCAGCTCCGGGGCTTCAGCGGAGAGCAGCAGGCTGCTCACTGCAGGATCACTCGGCTTCCTCTCCAGTTATGCTCATCCATCACCATGGAGACGCTTTCAAGGGCATATAGTGGGAGGGGTAGGGCAGTCTCCATCACACCCTCCCCGCCACAGAGCGATTATTTTCGAGAGCTACACAGTCTCTGCGGGTGGCTGGTGGGGCCCTCCACTGCACGGTGCTCTACCGTCTGCCATTTTCTCTTGCTGGTCATCTGCTTGCCAGCCCTGGCCCTGCTTCTCACCACTCCCACCGCTGCCAGTCCTGGTCTTCTTTTTCTTGCTTTCTTAATTTTCTTTATTTCTCCTTGTCTCTTTCCTCACACATGTGGAAAGGTAGACTCCTTAGAAACAGCACCGCTGAGTTGCCGTCCAGCGTTCTTTTCTAGCTGCAGAGCTAGCCAATGGCCAGTGACCCTCGGCCGAGTTTCCAGGTCTGGGGCTGGGATGCTTCTGCGTCAACCACCAGGACTTAGCTATTTCCAAGTTCTAGGACATCCCAGAGCTTTTCTTGATTTAGGGTTCCTTTGTGCCACTGGCTGCACAAGGTGCCAGTCTTCTCCAAGTAGGTAAGCTGGCTGGCTTTTGGCCGTGGTCTTGGAGAGAAAGTGTGGCCAGCTGTATGTGTGACTCAAACAGCTAGTTCTGACGTCACCCAGATCTGCAATGCATGGAGCACGCCCAAGCCCACCCTTTGCTCTGAGCCTCAGTTACTACAGCTCTTGGGTCTGCATTAAAATGGAGACAGTAGCGTTCATTGCATCTTCAGATAGAATTACCTCATACTTGGTATTTTGTTTCTTCAATAAATGGATGCCCAGTGCCCTAAGTGCCAGGGTTGGGTGTGTCAGTCAGGGTTCTGCACAGAAACAGAACCAGTAGGGCTTACGCTTTTAGATACTTTTAGGCATTGGCTCCTGTCACTGCGGAGGCTGGCAAGCCCTGGTATCTGTAGCCAGCCCCCTGGAGTCCCAGTAGAGCTCACACTGCTCCTTCTGCTCTGAAGGCAGGCAGGCTGGAGATTTAGAAAAGCCAATCATACTTCAGTTTGCACACAGAGGTAGGAGAAATCCAGTGTCCCAGCTTGAAGGCTGTTAGGCAGGAAGAGCTCTCTTAATTGTGGAGAATCACCCTTTCTGTTCTATGTAGGCCTTCAACTGACTGGACAAGGCCCAGCTGTGTTAGGAAGAACAAACTATTTTACTCAGCCTGTTGATTCAGCTATGTCATCTCAGGCAGAAGGACCCTCACTAAAAACACTCAGAATAAAGTTTGACCAAATATCTGGAGCAGCTTCTTTACAATTCGGTTCAGCACGCCCAGGACATGAATGGGTGTTGCTATGGGCTGTGAGTAGCTGCACTCCCAAAGCTTCCTGGAGTCCCTGGGGCAAGGGTCTGGAGTTTGTGATTAATTCATGAACCAAGGCTGCAATTCATGGGTCTGACTACTGCTTGATTAAGGGTGTGAGTGCTACACCTGCCCTGGGGCAGACAGCCTGAAGGCCACGCAAGGAAAGGAGAGAGGCTCGCCTCTGCACTGCTGCCGCTGCCCCTCCCTTTGCTCTTTGCTGTTTCTGCCACCCTGAACTGCTGCCCTCTGCCATGTGCCACTCTGCCTTGGAGCCAGCCAAGTATGGACGGAAACCTCCACAAACTGTGAGCTAAATAAACCTTTCCTTCCTTGATTTTGGATGTTGGGTATTTTGTCCCAGCAACAAGGAAAAGGTAACTAAGGCAGGTGTATCTTCCCATGTCAGCGTAACCCAGTTCCCATTCTGCTCATCCAGGGTATAAACCTGCTATGTGTTCCCACACTCTGTACAGTTCAGTCCCACGTTAGCCCAACAGTGTATCAATGCGTCCTATGTTCCCGTATTCAGTACAATCCAGTTCCAGTTCAGAGCAACACAGTACATGAACAGACTGTTTCTCATGTGTGAGGGTGGTGCTTTTGGCCCACAGCCAGCCTGGGCTGAGCTCTTTGCGGTTTCTCTCTTGGGGTGTCACGTGGTCTTCCCCTCTGGCCAGCAGAAATGTTCGTGGGACACCCATCATGGGGGGCAGGCACCATGTGTGGTAGGTAGCATATTTATTTTCATTAATTTTCTAGGTCAGTTACTCATTAGATCTTGAAGCTGGTTGGCTTATACAGAGCTCCAATCTTTGGGCTTACCTTCAATACGCGAGCTAGATAGAGTAATGAAGAGAGCTGCTGAGGTGGCTGGCCCACTGCAGACTGAGCCATGTCATGTGGGTACATGTCACTGGTGCTTGGGCTTTTAGACTAAGCGCAGTGTTTGTCACATAACAGGTGATCGAACCAATGGGTGAGTGCAAAGAAGCCAACGCTGAAGTGACAATAGAGCAGAGGCTCTGAGATGCCTCTCTGATCTAAGTAGCACAAACGCAGCATACCCTGCTAAAGATGGCAACATTTTACCTTATCTTCATATGTCATTTTATTATTCACAAACGAACAAAATGATCTGGTATTTTCTTCTATATCCTCCTGTTTTCCTTTGAAACATTTCTTCTCTGCTTGATGTGCACTTACCTTGACACCTTTTTTATTCTATTTCCCGTTAAACTATTTATTGAACATCTACTGTGTGCCACGATTTGCCAAGTGACTGAGAATAGGTTAGTGTGTGTGGGAAATAAAAGCACTATTGAGTTTGTTGAGTTTACAAGCAGTAATCAACAGCTATTGTCCACACTAAGTAAAAAAACAAAAAGAGAACCACCTCTACAAATCGTGAGCCAAATAAACATTATTCCTTTAACTTCGGATGGTAGGTATTTGCCTCATCAATGAGAAAAGTAACTAAGACCTAGGGCCTGGCTGGAGGCGGGGCACCGGAAGGATGCGTTCTTGTCCCTGGCTCCGCCCTCCTCTCTCTCAGCTTCCACACTGCATGAGATGAACACTTTTGGCCGGCCATGCCCTTGTGCCATGCCGTTCCTGTCTTGCAGCAAGATGAATGTGAAATAAATTACCCCAAACTGTGAACCAAATTAGACCTCTCCTTCTTTCAAGTTGTGGGCGTTGGGTATTGTGCTCCGCACAGCCC
>NW_004524599.1:1245811-1287398 GCF_000260255.1 Octodon degus
CTCCCCGGATAAACATAGGAACAGACTGGGCTAAGCTGGGCAGCCAGTAGGACTTAGCTGATCTTCACAGCAAGCCAAGTTAGGAAACCTGACAAGTTGGCACTGCCATGCCTGCTTTCTGAAAGAAGGAACAAGGTTGAAAAATATTAGTACCTTGTCTAAGGTCACCTAGCAAGGCCTGAGACTGGACAGGCCTGGTTCCCGAAGCTTTATTCAGGCACAGCAGTTGCAGCTGGACACATCTGGTTGCAACCCTACCTATCACACTAGTGGGAATGCTGGCGTCCCTCTCCAAATTGAGTAAAACTTATCCGTAAGGTTCTAATGATTAAAGGAGAGAAAACGAGCCTAGTGCCTGACACATAACAGAGACCTAAGATGGGAGCTGCTAGTATCACTGTAATTATTTAAGCAGATTTACTAACCTCAGATCTAAAGAAAAATAGGTCTTTGATAGCTGGACCAAATGCAGTGATTGCTCCTCTGAGCACTGTCACTGATAATGGAACTAAGAGTACAGTCAGAAGGAGGAGCTTCCCACGCAGGCCCTCTGGGATGGCACCAGAATGTAGCTCATCTTTTCTTGAGACTTGAGGGAACTAACTCCTTTCCCCTCCTCCAATATACTAGATAAAGAGGAGCACAGAAAGGCACCTTGACACACTCTAGAAGCCCGGGGACAGTCCTCAGGAAAGGCTGCCCAAACTTAACACACCCAAGAGTGCTGTTAGAATCCTGGGACCAACGGCTTGCCTTTCTGGGATGTGAATTTCTAGCAGGTCAGGACAGAAGAGGAACTGTGCTTTCGGTAGCACTTGTCTTTCCTTTTCAGCTAAGCTGCCTTGTCAGAGGCGATGTGCTTATGGCCAGTGGACTACAGCTCCCAGGGCAACTGAATAGCCAAGACTGAAACGATTTGCTATGTCCCTGAGAAGAAGGTAAGGGGGTTTCACTCTCCTCTGGAAATACAGTGGACCAACGGCAGATCTGGGGGCACTGCTATGTGTTCTACTTCTCTGGGAACAGACCTTTGGGGAGAGCAGCTGAGCCTACAGCTGACGTTCAGCCTACAGGCACCAGGGTAGTGATCTGGGCTGTGCAGGCAACACAGCATCCCATTGTAGTTGGTAAGTGGCCACTTGCCAAGCCAACTCCTCATGCTCCGGCTGCTATAATACTTCTTCAGAGACCCTTGAAAGTCCCGTGTCCAGCAACAAAGTGCTAAATTTCTGCTTCATAGAGGCACCTCTAGGACCCTGCTCCAAGGCTATAATTCTCTTTATGGTGTTTTATTTTATTTTTTACTTTAGGAAAGTGTCTACAGGGTGGTCAGGGTCTCACTACTAGGTCAGACTCATAGTGATCCACCTGTTTACAGCCTCCCAAGAGTTGGGATTTCAGGCGCACACCACGCCCAGTCTCAACTGCCTTCCCAGTGTGTCCTCAGGGTGGAGCCAGCACAAAGGCCCAGGAATGGAAGCCCCGGCCCCTGCACCTGCTTGCAGACACTTTAATCTGCTGAACTATTTTGGCCGGCCTTTTGGTCTTAATCCAGCAAGTCACATGAACATGGTTTAGTCCTTTAGGGCAATAGCCCTGAAACCACACAGGGACATGTAAATAAGAGGGTGCTGCATTGCTAAACTACATGTTGTGGATTAGGCATATTCAATGCATTTTCAGTTTAGATTTTTACCTTATAATGAGTTTACTGAGATACAACCCTATTGCAAGTCAATGAACCTCTTAATTCTCTCTCAGTCTGAAAGAAACTCATAGATAATATGCTATCCATCTATCTATCTATCTATCTATCTATCTATCTATCTATCTATCTATCTATCTAATTTTTAAAAATCTATATGGAATTACTACACAGATCAGGATGGCCTTGAACTTACTATATAGCCAAGGCTGGCCTCCAACTAGCAATGATGCTCCTGCCTCAGCCTCTGGACTGCTGGGACTACAGGAAAGCATGAGAGAGAGAGAGAGAGAGAGAGAGAGAGAGAGAGAGAGAGAGAGAGAGAGAGAAACAGAAAATAGAAAAAAATGGAAACAAAGCATTTGTAAATAAGGAGGGGAAGTGGTTGCAGAAGGGGAGGGGCTTGGGGAAAAATAAGCAAGAAATATCATGTGCAGGTACAGAGTCTCTGAGCTAAATGTGATCAAGATGCATATCTAAATTGTACCAATAAAAAAATTAAAAACCATCCACTTGGCACCTGATTGCAGTAATTTCAATATGCAAACGCTTGGTCACAACGGGGAAGAAGAGCTGAAGTGGTCTCGGATTTGTAGTTATGTGTGGCAGCAATAGAAACCGGAGGCCTTTTGTAGATGATGAGACCCATTTTTGAGTTGGCGAGTAACACGTGGTGAAGTGGAGAACAGTGTCCTTCCCCGGTTCGCACCGTAGCTGCATCCCAGGTGACTTTGGGGACACTGCAGCTGTGCAGAAGTACCACTCATACTGACATGAGATAGAGGCTGGGACTAGATTCTCTATTTCTTGCCTACATGAAGACTTGGTGAGCTGCAAGTTCAAGCAGCAGAAGGATAGCGCGCTGTTTTCTGGTTTGCCAGGATTCCCACGTCCGTGGCTACTGCCTGTCACACGCCAGCATGTCCCCCTGCACCTGACAGCCAAACACTACCCTTCTCCATCTCCAAAGCACCCTTTTGGAAGATGGTGATGCCTCTGTGAAGAACTCCAGCTCTGGCTAAGGGCACAGTGCTGCTGTCATGCCTGATTTACTAGACTGCAAACTCCACGAAGGCCTTCTGCTTCGTTCACTATCGGTTTCCCAATCTCTGGCCAAAGGCCTGGAAAGAGTAGGATCTCAGGCAATGTTTGTTAAGTTAGAGAGTGAATGCAAAACTTTCGCTAGGAAACATCCAGGCAACCAATTTCAAAGAGTTAATTTGAGCCGAGGTGTGTGTGGAAGATGTTAGTAAAAACTGTGCTCTCCTGGTGTTGGTGCTGCTACAACTGTGGGACATTAAGTCATTCCACAATCATTCAGGCACCATATTGTATTCTGAGGACTCAACACTGCCAGCCTATTGAAACTCGTATTGAACAGCAAGAATTGCACTGTGGATTTTCTTAAAAGGCAGTTTTTCTTGTGGATCATTACAGCCATCAGTTAGATGGATTCTGGGCTAAGTATGTTTTTCTAGACTTTCCCTGTATGTGGAGGCATCAGGAAGAGATGTGTATTAACTACCAGTGGCAGAACAGAATGAAGACTCCAGAGTGCTTGAGCACAGGGACCAGCACAATGCATCTGCCACACGCCATGGTAGAGGAGGGAGTCCAGAACTGTGGTCTTGGTTCTGCCCCTTAACTGAGAGAATGATTCCCACCTTGTGGAATAGATGTGAGGCAACAAGATGCTCTGTGTTCATGAGTCATCTCCCTCCTTGGACTTCCAGAGATAAAATTCAAGGACAAAGGTGCTTACTCAGGACTGAAGCTTCAATAACAACAGAACTAACACGATCGACTAATACGATGACTACTAGAGATGCTACCACATGACAGACCCTGCGTTATTCACACTGAGGATGCTAATTCTCCTAATCATCAAGTACTATTGTTGCCACTTTTCAGTAGAGGAAATGGAGGTCTAAGTGCATTTATCTCCTCCCTTTCCTCCTCCCGCTCTCTGTCTCTCTCTTGCTGAGGCTTACACCCAAGTCCTTGCACATGTTGGGCAAGGGCTCTACCCTGAACTACACCCCTACCCAAAATTTCACGTTCTGAGATTAATTTTGGCTTGTCATGCCAATTCTTTGATAAATGGGGCATAACATACATGGAACAATTGTTGTGAATCACCGCACTAACCATAGCAGCCACACCCCTGCTACAGGGCTATTCACGGATTAAGGAGATAGTCATGTGAACACATGGACTCAGGGGAGCCACCTGGCTAAGCCTTGGAGGCAGGGAGATGGGAACCCTGGCCTGGGCTAGCCAGGGCCAGGCAGGACAATCAGAGGGGCTATATTTGCTTTCTTGTTGGGGATGAGAAAGAAACACGAGGGGAAGGTATTCCAGGTGGAGAGAACAGCACAGAAATACACGCAAGGGCTCCAAGTCAGGTCTACTGGGGACGGATGCAGCAGGCTCCCCTGGAGGGGGGCACCAGGGAGCTTCTGGGCATGAGGCTGGCAGGCAGACAGGGTCTTGCTCCTGGTCATAGCCCCACATGTGATACAGAGGAAGTCGAACTCCGCCAGCCCTGTAGGACTTCAAGTAGAGCAGTGGCCTGGGTGGAAGTTTAGAATGTCCCACCTGGTAGGGAGGGGAGACTGAGCAGGGACAGCCCAAGCTAGAAGCAGGGGCCACCTTGAGGGCTGCCAGGGGCTTGCTAGTGGATGGAGGAAGGAGAAGGAAATGGTGATGGACGACAGGGAGGAGAGACAGACTCAAGAGGTGCAGCCCAGGTTTGTAGCAGCACAAGGCACAATAGCTAAAGCATGGCTGTAGCCTATATGCCCACCAACAGAGAGATGGGCAAAGGGAATATAGCATTTATACACAATGGAGTACTGCTCAGCCATGAAGAAATACAAATACGAGTCATTTGTAGGACACTGGGGGCCACAAGCGATATGAGGCAGACGCTGAAGATTAAATATTGGGTAGTTCTCTTACATGAGAATTCCAAAAGGGAAATAATTTAAAAAACAAAATATGATAAGAAACAGGCAGGTATACTGTGTGGAGATGGGAAGAGGGTCTGAGGACTCATTCCCCAAGATGGAGGTAATTATTTTTAAATTTTATTTATTTATTTATTTATTGGCAGAACCGGGGATTGAACTCAGGCCCTTGTGCTTGCCAGGGAAGCGCTTATTCCACTGAGCCATCTGCCTGGCCCCGTGGAGGTAATCATTGTGACCACAAACACACACAACAGTTCTTTACAAAAAGAGGCAGAGCTTCCCCTTAGCATGATGAGGAGAGATTCTCTTCTCGGCTGCATCTTTAGCCCTGGGCCCACAGCAAGCACCGAGCTGCCAAGTGCTGACTCAGTGCATGAGGAGAGTGTGACAAGCTCGGGGGGGGGGGGCAAGTTCCACGGCTCCTGTTCAGAGGTGGCTGCTTAGACCTGCAGCTGTCTGCTGTCGGTCGATGAGATCCAGGAGCACTGCTGGGCTCTGTGAGCACAGGGGCCAGAAGCTGCATGGCACAAAGTCTCGCAGGCTCCCGGGTAGATGCAGGACAAAGAAAGAGGCCTCCAGCCCATTACCTGGATCTTTAGAGGGAGGGTGGCCAGGCAGCCTCTGAGTTAGGGCTACACAGCAAGTAAAGGAAGACTTCTTTGCTTTTATATTTGGTTTGTGTGACAGGGTCTCACTATGTAGTTCCATCTGGCCCCGAACTCGTGGCAATCCTCCTGCCTCGGCCTCTTAGGTGCTGGGATTACAGCTGTGCACTACCACATCTGTTCAGACCTCTGTAGGTCCTTGGGCTTTAAGGATCAACAGATCCCTTGCTCCCTTGCCTGCGCATCCTTAGAAGCCTCTGCAGCCCCCGGGGGCCCTGCAGAGACCTCCCAGGACAAGCCTTTGAGGGCCCCTTGCTCGGAGGGTTTTTCTAATCATCAGTCTCTGGTTGCGGACAAAAAAGGGAAAGAACATTGGAAATAGGGAAGGGTCAGCCTGGGGGTCCTCACTGGCATTCAGACACTCCTTTAAAATTGCAGCAATGTTTTGGGACACAGTGCCCTTGCCCATCATTACTGTCCTTTAGTGATCAGGGAGCCCGTTTTCAGGGTTAGTGGAAATCGCATGAGCAGTAAAAGGACGGAGGAGCCCCAGGATGGGAGGCCACGAGTGAGCATGTGAGTCACGCAGTCCCCAGCCCCCTGTGCCTCAGGGCTGGCCCTGGCCGGGATGGAGTCTCAGAACAGCTCTCTCCTCTCTCGGGGGAGCTGGGTGGCACTGGGCTGGAAAGAGCCATGGTGGTCACTGCAGGACTCTGGCAAGCTCTGTACCTGAGCATCTGTGGGCTTTGTTCTCTCATCTGTACCTGGAGTAGAGCCTCCTCGTGGCTGTCCACACGCTCTGGCGTGGGGCTGTGAAAATTAACTAACAGGTGATAAGAGAACTTTGAGAACTTTGAATTTAAAAAGCCCTCTTAAATATTCACATAAATGCCATCAGTTTTTGTACCATTTATATAAGAACTGGGGAAAAAATTCCCTCAGGACCGAGAATCTATTTATTTTACCATTTTATGTATCTCAAATTCTCTCCCAGCTGAGCAGGGAAATTGGACGATAACAGCATTTGAGTTTTGCATTTTGGATTCATTTCAGAGAGTTCATTTTAAACCAATAGAAGATGATTTCCAAAGACAGTTAAAGGAAGCCATCTTTGGTTAGGAACAGTCTGCGGCCACAGAAACCACAGGACGTGGGTCTCAGGATGATGTGATCCTTCTCCATCTGTAATCGACGCCGCGCCAGGTGTCCACGGGCAGCTGCTGACTGCTTTCCAAGCCATTTTCTCTACCAGAGAAAATTTTCTCAAAGGAAACAAGGCAAATATACCAGGCAGGTTTCCTGGCCAGTCCACACGCGTGACCCGTTCCCCATAAACACAGCCGCCAGAGCCCACCACCAGGACACACGTGCTCCGCTCCATTTGTATTCTCCTAACCTCTTCCATTTGTCATCACCTTGGAGATGTGTTAGAGGGAGACGAAAGCTGAGGTGTTTACAAACTAGTAGCGAAATGTGATCTTTATCCTGTTAGCTGAAATGAGCTGGACAGATGTATTTTTTGTTAAAATTAAAATCGTGAGCCCTATCATATTACCCCTGCCGATGCCACCAGATGCACAGCGGAGGCTTGACAAAGAGCCTCCGTGCGGTCATTTGAGCCAGGCTGTGGCTTCCAACAATTCATTACTGGGAGCTCATTAGGAGGCTGTGCCCGAGAGGGCCCCGCCCCAGCATGGGACTTGCAGAAGCTGACTCCTGACATTAGCTTAGAGATTATTCTTCTCTGTTTCTCCTGCCCAAAAACATTCTTTTAATCAAGGAAGAGCTTTGGGGGAAAAACCGAAGGGAGTCGCTCATTTCTTATTTCAATCTGCAAAACCAATTCTCATCACTGGCTAGCGGACCAGCCACACTTCCCAGGACACAGGCTGGGAATGGATCCTCTTCTCCACGAAGCTCCCCGAGACCGCAATTTCCTCTGCACTTGCACAGCTCTGAATAATAGAGGCCAGAAGACAGAAGGCACCCAGGAGAGACTCCAGCAAGTTGTTTTCTGGGGCAAGCTCCTCTAGACCCCCACCCTCAGCTAAACATAATTTACATGTTGGCCCATTTTTCTTATCACTGCACAGTGATCTGGGGTTTCCTGGTCTGAGAGCAATTGCCAGCAATGTCAGAGAGAGAAAATGTCTAACCCACCCTTATGGTGGAGCTTCCGAAGAGCTCTGTGTTTGGTGACAGGAGGTGGGGGCATGTGAGGATGTTGTCTCTCAGGGTTCTGAAGTTCCGTGAAGGTAGGAACTCCCTCACTTTCGTACTTTTCCTTTAGAGAGCTTACATTTGGTTCTTCTGCATGGTGCCTAAGCCCAGCACTCTCTCACGGTGACCGCAAGCCCCAGTCAGTTGTATCTGTTGCTGCTGCCTTATCTGCACCCTGCGGAGCTGGCCTACTCTGGTTCTGTCCCCTGGAGGGTGGTCAGGCCACACCAGCAGCATCCTTCCTTCCTGTGTGCATGTGTTCTCTGAACATAAGCACAACATCTTATAAAGTCGCAAAGGTTTTCACGAGACCATCCAAACACAAGAAGAGAATGAAAGAACAATGAATGCTATTTATACTATGTACTCTGGACTCTTAAGAGGCCTTTTTTTTTTTTTTAATCATTCTTTTCTTTTTTTTTTCTCCATACTGGGGACCAAACCTGGAGCCTCTGCACTGAACTTGTCTCCGGCCCTTTCTTTGTATTCTGCTTTGAGACAGGGTCTCATAAAGTTGCTAAGTTAGCCAGGCTGGGCTCAAACTTGAGATCCTCCTGCCTCAGCCTCTCAGAGTATTGAGAATAGAGGTGACCACCACCATGCCTGGCTCTGAGGAGGAACTTTGTAGGTGGTGGTACCTCTTGCTGTTACCTTCTATAAAGTTATCTGGAATTAGGAACACAACGGTAACAATCACCACATGATGTGTGTTTCCTAAACAATGAACTAGTCACACAAATAAAATGCTATCAGTGGACAGCCTGAGTCACTAGTGGAGGAGGATGAGTCAGTTGAGGCCAACAGCTTCCAAAAGGAGAATAAATAGTGGGGGCCACAGTGGAGCATGTGGTGACCTGAGCCATGACATACTGGGACAGTAGGCCCAAATTAGCGGCTGAACCCAGAAGCGATGTTAGAACATCGCGTGACAACCTAGTGTCATGGGTTGGACTGTACAAATAGCGCCACCGGGTATGCAGTTAGTTGGGTCACACTGGAGTTGCGTGTGCTCCCGATCCTATAGGACTTGTGCTAGGTCTGAAGGCTTGTCCTTTCCCAGGTTCATGCTGAAGCTTGATTACTGTTATACTAAACCAGTATGGAGAGGTGGGACCTTTAAGAGGTGATTCAACTACAATGACACCACCCTCATGAATGGGTTGATGCCATCACTGTGGGAACGAGTTTCTTGGAAGTGAATGAGGTCGATTCCCTTTCGCTTTTCTTGCGCATGTGACTGATGCCTTCTACAGTGTTGCACTATAGCAAGCAGGCTCTTGCCAGCTGCTGGGACCTTGCATGATCTAGCTCCAAAACTGGGAGAAGTCCCTTTCTATTCACTATAACTTACCTGGGGGTAGGTTGTAATCACTATAACCTCTGGGGTTCCCTAGTAGGGGCACAAGTGGATGGATGATATCTTCATGAAAAGGGGAAACGTGAATGCCACTACGTGAGCACATAGGGAACTGAATGGAAACCGAGGCAGACATCAGGGTGCTGGTCTATAAACTCCAAGGAACGATAGATTTCCAGCAAGCTACCAAAGGCCAGGAGAAAGGCCTGGAATAGAGCATTCTCTGGGATTTTTCAGGTGCACTCAGGCCTGCCTACACCTTTTTTTTTTAATTTTTTATTTTTTTATTTTTCAACAAATAATACACTGCATATATTCTTCTTAGTGGTTAATTGCTGTACAAGATGCGGACTTGTGATCCTATTTACAAACTCCATTAGAACAAATCATTCTATTCATTAAGAGGATGCAACTATATATCTATCCCAACCACTTTGAATACACAGATACAAAATGGACATTCATCTGTATGCCCCATTTTTTCTAAGTTCTGTTATTGAATATTATAGGTGTGTAAACTCAGCAAAATATTCTAAAAGAGTCCAGTAGCCCATAATAGCATTGGGTCTTCTGTTTAACTGGCAATGTCAG
The DNA here is from genome assembly GCF_000260255.1 of Octodon degus. Classification (NCBI taxonomy): domain Eukaryota; kingdom Metazoa; phylum Chordata; class Mammalia; order Rodentia; family Octodontidae; genus Octodon; species Octodon degus. The sequence goes on from NW_004524599.1 coordinate 1,255,262, forward strand.
AAATTATTGACCTGAGTCCCCCACAGCTCAACTTAACAGCATCTGCCTACACCTTGATCTCAGGCTTTCAGCTTCTGGATCTCTGAGACAGTAAGTAGATTTTCATGTGAGCCACTGTGGTGGATTTCCAACTGGTGGTCAACTTGTTACACTTAGCTGAACTGAACTAATGTGGTGCTGGGTGTAGGAGGACCCCTGAGGATTGTTGCCAGCAGTGTAAGAGGCAAAACTAACTTTTATTGATAAATAAATCTGTTTAAATGGCAAAAAAAAAAAAAAAAAAAAAAAAAAAAAAAAAAAAGAGGCAGAACTAGAGAAGCTGTTGAGAGGCTGTTAGGGAAGCCGTCTAGAGAAGCCACTGGAGCTGGTCTGCTGGGGCGTTGTCATGCTGGCTTTCCTGGTTCTCATTGGAGGAGGAGCTTGGGACCTCACTGTCACTGAGAATGGCTATGGTTCATTTTTGGGGAGCTCTGATCCTGATCTTGAGCATCGCTGCCTGGCTTTGGAGAGAAAGATGGTGCACTGCTCGGCTTCCTGGAGAATCTTGTCACATTGTCTTTCCTGATGGGAACTTGGCTTTCCTCACTGTTGGAGGAGCTCAGGACCTTCCTGTTGTTGAAGATGGTTATGGTACTTCTTAGGGGAGCTCTGGTGCTTACCTTGAGCATTGTTTCCTGGCTCCATCAAGGATCCTTTGTGCTGCTAGCATAGACTTCTAGTTTCCATCACTCACCCCTGGGCCCTCCCAGTGCAGATCCATGTAACAGGCCTGCATGAGACACTGTCATGGGCTCTAGGTCTCCAGTTCAACTTGTAGAAGGCATTGTTATGAGCTCTAGGTCTTCAGCTGGACTCAAGTAGGATATTAGGATCCAGGCCCTCAGCTGGATTCTTTGGTCTTCAGAGTGTGGACAGATTTCCTGTACTCTGTGTATATGACTCTTCGGGTATTCATTATAAAATAATCTTATAAAATGTGTCTTGTATTGTTCTGTTTCCTGCTGCGAAGTCCCAACCCATGACAGCCACTCAGTTCATGGTACCTTGTTACAGAAGTCTTAACAAAGGAACGACCTAGAGAGCAGAACACGTAAGCCCAAGCTTTGAAGGACACCAAGAGAGTTGGGAGTAGATTGTGATGGCCTACAATCTGGGACAGAGATAAGGGCAAATTTTTCAAGCCAAAGTTTGGCTTGGATGTCATGAGACTCCTGAGAAATGTCAAGGGTTGGTGACTTCCCAGGACCTGATTTCCTTCTGAGTGCTCCCCATAACCTGGAGATGTGATGAAAAGAAGACTTAAAGAGACAAAATGAAAGTTAGTTCTTTCTTTCTTTTTTTTTTTTTTGTGGAACCGGGGATTGAACTCAGGTCCTTGCGCTTGCCAGGCAAGTGCTTATTCTACTAAGCCATCTCCTCAGCCCCTTTTAAGTTTTTTATTTTTTATTACTTTTTTGTTCTTAATGATGTAACAATAACAATTTAATGAGCTTGCTCTCCTAAAGCCTTGGAGAATAATGGCTGTGAGAAGCTAAGATGAGGCTGAGACAGCACTAGACCAGCTCACTTGTGGCGCCCTTCAAGGGCAGAGAACATGACTTTAAACCTTAAAATAACGGTCTAGTTAAAATACACTGGCTAACCAAAGCCCACACCTGTTTCATCATCACAGGAGACCATTATTAGCCTAGTTGCAGATTTAAATACATCTGTGACAAACAAATAAATGAGACTAGAAGCAGGGATTATAGAGCATTGTGAACGTGGTGGCAAATCAGCAAAGAAATTCTTGTAACTCAGGTTTTGGCAGAACTCAAAAGATAACTGCAGTGAATGAATAGTAGAGGAGGAATAAAAGATTCCTTTTGTTTCCTAGGAGGAATCAGAGCTTATTCAATGGAAATAAATAAAAGCAATTAAAACAGTTTTTCTGAAATACATTAACATGAAAAGTTAACATGAGACCACTTAAGGTTATCTTTTGGCCTCACTCAAAAGGAAGTAAGGAATTTGACAAGCACTGCAGGAACCACAGAAATAAAAAGAAAAAGCAAGAAGTGATAACAATAAAGATAAATTTACTCAGGCTTATGGACAAATAAGGTATCAAAGTGTGAGTGAGCACGGGCCAAGTTTGCTTATTAAAAAGAAAAGAAACTGACCAGATGAAAAAACAAAAATCCAACAATTTATTGTTCAAAAGAAATATATTTAGTACCAAGTCATTTTAGCAGATGGGGTAAGCGGGACAAGGCCTGAGAGTTAACCCATTTATGTGAAAAACCAGCGCCAAAATCGCTGTCGGCTGGTGTGCAGGTCAGGCACAGTGGGCCATGCACGAGTCGCGCTTATCTTGCAGGCCAGGCTCCAGGGGCTCCGCTCAAGGGGCTCCGTCCCTGTGACTCCTTCCCAGCTCTGCTCACAGCCAGCTATCTTGGAGCCACCTCCAGCCCAGCCGCTGTTACAATGTACTCACCACGGTGGGCCACACTTCGCCTTATCTTCTGCCCTTCTTAGACCCTGATCTGCAAGAAGAACGTGTCTCCATGCACAATTAATGAAATGATGGAGCACAACACGTCTATTAAAACAACAATTTTATGGGTTAGGGAAAGAAAAATGGATATTTCAGGCCCAGCCTTCCTTGGCGTGAATGAAAGCTCACACACAGGAGAGCACTTGTGTTTGGACAACTTTGGTTGTCTAGTGCGATTGGGATATTGGATTTAACATAGAGTAGGAATTGTGGGCGAAGTATTCAAAGGCTAAATTTAACAAGTTTCAAAGGCTTTTTGACTGTTGTCTTCTGTCTGGAATCAATTGTACAGGCAACTGGAAACAATGACAGGATTCCCGATCAGTTTTGTTTTTTCTGCTTGTTCGTTTTCTAACAATAGCTAAAGTGAGAAAGTTGGGAATGTACTGGAGGGGAGGGAGCTCTGAGCAGACAGGTTGTAAGATGTAGTATTATAGTGTTTGTCAAGTTTCTCTCTCTCTTTCTCAAACTGGAGATTGAATCTAGGGCTTTCACACTGATCTACGTATCAGCAAATCTGTAACACTTTACATTAAAATATCAAAAGTAGGTGTGCTCTTTTTCTTCCTGTCCTTTTCTCCTCTGTTCCTTTTTCCTTTCTACCTTTCTTCTTCTCTCTCTTCATACTTGTTTACTTCTTTCCTTTCTTTGCCCTTTCCTTCCTATGCTAGTAGATTTTGGTTATGGTGACAAAATACCCAAGAAAACCCACTGAAACCCCCTTTAAGGATGAGGTTACAGCCTCATTACCAGACCACTTCCCCAGAAACCCATGTTAGGGCATGACTTCCTTTCAGAATTAGGGCACAGAGGAACAGTGCATTCTATAATGTCACAAAGTGGGGGCATTCTCAGGACTCAGAGACTGGTGGGAGGTGAGGGGTGAAGGAAGAGGAAGAGTCAAGTGGGTGAGGGCATCTCTAGTTTGAGTCATGTGGCAGCTTGGGGTTCTATCATGTAGGGAGAAGAATGAGGAGGGAGGACAGTGCTTGTCAGAGATGTGAATGGAGCTAGACCAGGTGCACGCGAGAAGCAGGTGCAGACCTGAGCTCAGGGCCAAGACGCATCTCTGTTACTATTATTATTATTATTATTATTATTATTATTATTAATATTATTATTTTATGTATTCAGTACAGGGTCTCCAGGGTCTCACTGCATAGATCAGACTTGTAGTGATTCTCCTGTTTTCAGTCTCCCAAGTGCTGCGATTACAGGCGCGCACTACCATGCCCAGTCTCAGTGTACCCCGGGGGCAGGGCCAGCACAGTACGCCAGGGATTGAACTCCAGCCCCCATGCTCTGTCTATGCAGGTGCTTTAGTCTGCTGAGCTATCTGGCTGGCCCCATCTCTGAATTACTGATGGAGAACTGGCACCCTGACCAGAGGCGTGAAGGGTAGTGTGAAAAGAGATGGAATGGACAGGGAGAGAACAGGTTTCACAGAGGCCTCTTCTGAGGAATGAAACCTTAAAGAAATATATATGCTCTGATATATATGAGGGGCAGAGGAAGGGGGAGAAATCATAAAAAGAAATTAAATAAGATAGGCAATGCAGATGAGTAGGTTTTATTATGCAAAAAGAAGAACAGACTTGGAAGAAGGGGATGGTCCGTGGTAATATTTTTTCAAGGAGGCTGACTGGAAGACACACAGCTAGGAAGGCCACAGGACTCTGGGAAGTCAGTCTTGGTAAGATGGTAAAGTGGGAAGCCAAAGGATGGAAGCTTAAAACATGACAGGGAAGTGAGGACATGAAATCAGGGTTGAGAGGATTCCTGAGAAGTCTGACAGTCGGGGGAGAAGAGACAGAGACTGGGTAGGCCATCCAGGAAGCCTCCCTACTTTCCTTGTTGTTGTTGCTGTTCTTTATAGAAACCTGATTTGGTTTGTAGACTAAACAGGAGGAGCCAGCCTGGAGAAGGAGTACTGATTAGATAAGGTGCTGGAGAAGGAGGAGGAGGTCATGGCAAACCCAAATGGGGACCTTACAGTGGTATTGATGGGAAGAATTCTGAGGCTGCGACAGGACCACAACAGACACAGTGAATACAAAGGAGTAAATGTTTCTGTCCCAAATGACATTAAAAGAATAGGGGAAGAGTGCAAGAAAAAAGTAAAATTAGCGGTTGTTTAGCTTAACCTTATGTTTAGGACATAGCAAATAAAGGATGGAGACAAAGTGGAAACCTGAAATAACGAAGAGGAAACTAGTAGATTTACGAAACAGCCTAGAACCACTCAAACCATCAGTTTGTTTTCCAGAGAAATGGGATTTCCACCAAAATTTATCACCACTAAAAGGAGAAAAAAGCCGAATCAAAGAGAGATGGATGAATTCATGACACAATTAGAAAATCTTAGATTTTCTTTCTGTTCCCCTTGTCATTAAGTAATATCAGAGAAGTAATCTTGATTTTCTTTTCTTTTTTCTTTCTTTCTTTCTTTTTTTTTTTTTTTTTCATTTTATGCATTTGGTACAGGGTCTCATCACACAGCTTGGACTCCTGGTGAGCCTCCTGTTTTCAGCCTCCCCAGCACTGGGATTACAGGTATGCACCACCATGGCCTGTCTCCTTTGTGGGCTCAGTATACCCCGGGGGCAGGGCCTGTGTGGCATGCAATACTGAGGATCAAACCTTGGTCCCTGCGCTTGCCAAAGCAGGCACTTAGTCTGCCGAGCTATCTCTCCAGCCCAATCTTGATTTTCTTATGCTTTATTCTTTATCTACATAAAATTAATATTCCTTAACAATCAATCCATAGGTCCAGAGATAATTACGTAGAGGCCTTTGAGGATGGTGCTGTTAATCTTTTTTACACATCTTGTGATTTTCTTAGTATGAAAGGTAACTGAGGATGACTTTCCAAATATATTTGTTTCTATGAATAGACAACAGGAGGGTTTCAACAACTCATTTAGTGATATGGGGAGAAGGTCTTAATCATCCTGAAAACCAGAGAGATAGCTCAGTGGCAAAAGCGCCTGCCTGGCAAGTGCAAGGTCCTGGGTTCGATCCTTGTTACCGCAAAAAACAAACAAACAAACAAACAAACAAACAAAAAACAACAAAAAAGACTGCCAGTTAATCATCCTGAATATCTAGTGAGTCTGGTTGGCCTTGAATACTTGTGTATTCTGCTTATTCCTGAGCACCTACATAAGCACTGGATGCAGGGTTGGGCATTCCCTGTTCAGAAGTACTAGATAACCATATCATATCATGACAGCTCCTGCCCAGCCCTTACTGGTCATCACTCTGAGTGTTTCCCCACTGTCTGCGTCAGCAACTACATTGATTTCGTGCTAAGGACAACATACGACACAACAGAGTCAATGTAGGGGAAATCACTAAGCTTAGGATAACCTGACTCAAAATAAGGATACAGGAAGCAGCCAGCGAGGTTGAAGCGGCCAGATGATGTGGCAAAAGTGGGCAGGCAGTCCTGCATTCTAAGCTCTACTTCTTTGGTATTTTCTTACTAATTTATACTTACACTTTGCTTTCCTGACCCTGCAGGCTGCAAATGACGGAGAAAGAAGAAAGCAAGAGCGAAGTCATTCAGAGAGGCATGGTAGGGGTAAATATCACACCTCCCCGCTCTGACTCTGTCTCCGGCTTCTAACCGAGCCCCAAGGAGGCACTTCTGAATCTCTACCCCCTTCCTCATGTGCCTCCTGTCACTCTTGGAGGGTTCCTTCTCTTGTTCAAACCTTGCAAAATAAAGAATGAAGAAAGGCTGCCTGAAATGGCCAGGGGACCCTCCCCAAGGCACTGAGGTGTGGGGTCTGATTTTGTCATTCTTTGATTACTACTTTTGAAAACGCTGAACAGAATCTCTAGTACAGAATCAGAGGATTACAGAACAATTCTAAATGTCTCTGTCCACCCTGGAAAATGCTGTCAAGAGAGGAAAAGAAAAAGCAGGAGTCATAACTTTCTTGCAAAAAGAATTTTGAAAATATATGTGATCCAGGACAACTTTGCAAAAAGATCTTGCAAATTCTAAAGATGAGTGCAAAATTATTATTGATGAATATTTACAATCACCATCATAGTTACAGATAGGAAAGTTAGGGCATAGACTCTTCATTGGCTATATATGCAGTGAGAATTCATCAGGAACCCTTGTGGTCACTGTGAAAAGTATATTTATAACCACTTTTTAGGACTTGGAGCTGTATTTTCTCATGTTAAATAATTACAAAGGTTTTATTTGTATTTCACTTTTTATGATTTATAGTTGCTCTGGTCTGTATTTTATTTGCTGTCACGTTGGTAAAATATGAAGTTTCAAATTATAGCGCTGTCCCTCTGGGAAAAGACAATCCAATTTACGACTCTCCAAGAGGAATCCTGTGCACATTTAACTATCGGATATTCAGCCAAAGAAAATGATGGCACGCCTGTCATTTGAGTCATTTAAATCCAATTTGTGTGATGTGCTGGCCATTGTTCTGTACAGACAGTATATCTGCACAGAGATGGGAATCCTGGAGTCATGCACTGTGTTCTCTGTGGTTCAATCTGTACAATTATGAGCTTCACAGGACAGCTACTGGACACTGACAACAATCTTGTGGCCCCAAGAAAGCACTGCTTTTTTTTTTTTTTTTTTACAATTTACATGAAAACTGCATAGGACAGAATCCCTCTAATTGGCACATTTTTCAACAGCTTTTAAATATCAGGCCAGCTGGATCTCTGCAGCCCATGTGAATTTAATCAGCTCACTCTTCCCAGAACCTATATTCTACAACCACTGAATGCTTGAGCTACATCTGTCACCCAAATCTGGTTGTGATCATTTCTCACTGTTAATTCTATCTAGAAATGAACCACACAATGGCTCCTCAAAGAGGCGCATTTTGTAAAAGGGTGCCTAAGAGAAATCATGCCTTTGAAATGAAATGTCTTACAAACACCATAAGTCCTGTTCTACCTCTAATTCCCCCCTTTCTAAATTCCCATAAGAAATGCTCTTTCGAGGCTAAACCTAGTGGTAGACCCATGACTTAGATTTTACCAGTTCTACCTTCAGCTGATATCTCAGTTCTTCCAAATACACCTTCTAACATCAAGACTTGTTTTCAAAATTCAGCAGTAGGATAGTAAACAAAAATCTCAGTTTAGTTTGTTCTCTTCCCAGTGGCATAGGGATCCATTAACTCAACTTTTATTCCTTAAAGCAACCAAAGGTGATCAGGAACCTGAGCCTGTCTTATTACCAAACTTGGCAGCAAATGAAGTACCACAAAGACCACAGTATGTCAAAAGCAGAGACATATCAGTTCTAAAGATCCTCGAAGCTCCAAGAAGCTTGCTGAACAGATGCAAAATATGCACAAGACCATAACAGTGGCTTGTTTCCAAAAGAACACACGAACATGCTACATGTAGCATTTATCGTCAAGGCCGTCTTCTCTGCAGAGACATCTACCTACTTGTTGAGGAAGTTCAAGGCCATGAAGAGATCTTGAGGAGGCAGTTAATATACTACTTAACAGAACAGAGTGGTGGTGGTAGTGGTGGTGGTGGTGGTAGTGGTGGTGGTGGTGGTAGTGGTGGTGGTGGTGGGATTTAAGACAGAGGGATGGTAATATTGAAGAGAAGTGCCAGACCCAGTTTTTCAAAGTGTGATCTACACAAGTGAAATAATAATAGATGCAGAAATGCTAAATGTGCAGACTGCTCTAGAGTAGGCATCCAGGAACTGCTTGGTGGGGGGAAAAAAAAGCTCTAAGAAATAAATTACCGGTGCTGAGGAAATTAAAGAGGACTGGAGTATGTAAAGCGAATGGACCTTACCCAGATCTAAAGCAACTACTTACAAGCAAATTTATCTTGTAAGTGATTCCAGATATGGAAACACTAGTTTTCATAGCAGCTAATCTGCCAAAATCTGACAAGAACATTTTTTCTCTTGTTTAGTTTATGAAGAAGAACCATCATCAGAGAAGAGGTACATTCTCTAGGTGTTTGTTGTCAGGGAGCTAAATATTAAACCACCCTGGGGGAGGGATGTGAAGAATAAAAGGAAAAAAATATAATTTTTTCTTCCCTCTCAGTTGCTTTGCGAAATACCTGTCCTTTCAAATAAACAGCAAGATGCTCTCCTAAGTGAGAAGAAGAACTAGAAAATGTAAACTAGTGAATTTAGTCTTTATTTTTCTGGCAGTGTTGACTTCCTAATGTTCAAATATATGTGTTAAAGTCTCTGGAAGGTACCATGCATTTCAATTAGTTGGCTGTATGGCAGTTTTTCTCCTCCGAAAGACAATTCCACAAAATTTATTCCAGATTATTTGTAACTTCAGTACTTAGAGAAGTGTCTGCATTTTCAATTAAGAGCTGAATATACAAGTTAAAAGTACTGCACAGCAGAGCTTAGCTCCAGCGCTCACTAGTTGGGGCACATAAACACTAATATCAAATAATGGCTCTGCCATGTGATCCATTCCCAGCTCACACAAATATAGAACATGACCATAAAAAGTAACGGACCATGCCCTCTGCGGAGTAATTTATGGCGGCGGATCCAGACTGGAATGCCAGCTGGAATTACCTTCGCTTTGCCTGCGTTTTCCACATATCCAGCTTTGTACAAGAGCTAGAAGCTGCATCCTGCAAAGGAGGCTCTGGTGAAGGCTGCTGGACTGATTAACAAGTGACGAGTCTTAAGAAAAGGCCAGAAAGCGCCTGCTCCGGAGCCTTCTGAGGGACGCACTGAATGACTCACCGGCTTCTTTTTAAACTGGTTTTTTGATTCAGGTTGCAAGGGCAAAATCTTGTAAGCCGTCCAATTTTGAGATCAGATTTATGGTAGCTAGCAAGCAACCGTTTAGCTTCACAGTGGAGAGTGAGAAATAGTTGTTAATTACTTTATTAAAAGTACACAGCGATCCCAACATCAGTAAGTAAACAGACAATGAAAAATTCCTAGTTAAACAAATCCATAGCTTTATCCTTCCTGTAGCATTTGTCATCAAGGCATTCTGGAATTCTAACAAACTTAGTATGAAATAGTTGATAAAACAATGGATATTATCTCTCTTTATTAACCTTTGCCCCTCTGATAATCACCCAAATCCCCAGGGCGTGATAACCCCTCACTTCCTCTGGGCAGCCATTTGTTATCTGATTCATGTCTTACACAAAGAAAGATGAGCTAATGTCCTTTATCAGATTAAAAAAAAAAAAAAAAAAAGGTCACCATGAGTGACGGTCCAGTGGGACAGGATCTCAGCAAATCCTTTCTGCCTCCACAGTCCTGAGTTTATAAATACCTATAAAGCTACCAACCCATAGGCCCAGATCACAGGCTCAGTGCAGCTTTATGTCGCTAAAGCAAACAGTCTGGGTGGAAGAATGACAGAATTACCCTCCTTTCTGATTACCCTTCTTTCAGGATCCTGATAAACGAATGATTAGCTTTCCTGTTGGGATTCAGTTCTGACTGGGTAGCTTCAGGCTGTCAACTCCAGCAGACCCGGAAGATAGCACAAAAGCTAGGCTTCTCCATCCTGCTCTGGGGCTTTGGTCTATGCTAAGCAGCGTCTACAGCCAGCAAGGGCAGCAGGCTTTGCGTGCTAGCCAGGGTGTAATTACTGAGGCAATTTTCTTGCCATGTGTGGAAAATCTCATATAAAGAGCAAATGCTTCTTTCTGTCTCACATCTCCATCTAAGACATGAACAGCTATGCAGACAGCTGCTGGTTATGGAAAAGCAATCCTCCCTGTACAGCAAGCAACAGTGCTTGCTTGCTTTGTATAGATTATATTTGGCAGGTATTTTACTGAGCTTATGTCTACACGCTTCTCTAGAAATTAAAAGTATGTATTGCCTTTGGGTGCCTTTGAGTTGGTAATGAAGAGAACCAACTCATTCAGCAACATCAGTAAGAGCAGAAACTTATGCATATTTGTGAAATGAAGTTATCAAGTTAATTTGGAAAAGAACATAAAGCAAGCCACTGGTTAGATCCAAAGGTGCTACTCCTGCCCCAAGCTGTCCACACAGACCACTGGGAAGTACCATTAATAAATAAAAGCATAACAGCATGATACAAAGAAGAAAATACCTTTATATTTCTCTGGTAGTTTTCTTATGTTGTTGTTTTCAAGCTAAAGGTACAAATTATATACTTAAAAGTTCATCATAATGGATTTAAAATTTTCACTTGATATTTAAAAATCCATTAAAACACTTGCTCCACACCTATAACTAACAGTAGTTACTCGACAGATAATTGTGCCTCCGTGCTAAGGCAAAGGATTCCAACTCGCTAGCAATATTCCAAGGCAGGCGGTTCATTTTCCGTGAGGGTCCAAATTCCTTGACTGCATCATGTTTTCTGTCACAGGGCCCCCGACAACAGAACTCAGCAGCGCTAATTGTGGCTACATCTTCCAAGGAGACTCAGTCACCCTGACGGAGTCATGCTGTGACATTTTCTGGGCATGAACTTAAGAAACACTTGGGAGTTTGGCTTCATTCATTCGTTTGCTTTGCCCTTTCCACAGCTTCCATTAGCACTGAGTAATTTACCCCAGCATGTCCTGAGATGAAAGTCACATGAGGACTTCGTACCTTAAAATACTGGACAATAGCTCGACACTTATGGTAAAACATTACATAGGCCAAAAGGATGAATTTACTTTAATTAAAGGAAACCTTGAGTTCCTTGTAAAAATATATCTGTATCTCTCTTTTTCTATCCAGATGCAACAAGAACATGTCTTTGTCAGAACCGAGTCTTTTCTTGTCTTTATCCGAATGGTTAGAGAAAGGGGGTGTTCAACGGAAAAACCCACATAAATTTTTAGAAAGGCAGTACACTTCCAACCTAGAGAGTTCACTGCAGTCAAACCAAGTGACTCACTCAGTATACTGGTTAGACGCTCACCCAATTTGTGAGATCTTCCAGGAATGCAAGTGGATTAATTTTCCCAGCCTCCCTTGCAGTTAAGAATAACCATGAGATTGAATGAAGGTGGAAGTGACATGCTGTTTCTAATCTTGTCTATATCTTTGAAGTGATCTTGTGTCCTTTTTTTTTTTAAGTCAAAGAAAATTAAAAAATATTTTAAAAATGTTAGAAGCAATATAGAATTTCACTAACCATGATTACAGGAATTCAACAATGGTTGTTGTGTTGCATATTGTTGTCTTCCAATTAGTTGCTCAGAATACCAGGGATAAGCATGCAAAATTGGTCAAAAATTATAAAAAATGAAAAAGGAGAGAGAGAAAAGATTAAGTTTTAAATGTTCCTTAATGGCTGAGGACCTAGAGGCAGTAGGAACCCCAAGATAGATTTCTCCCCCAAATGACACAGAAGACCATCAGTGAGAAAGCAAGATTTGGGGATTTTTTGCTGAAACAGTTCGGCTACACTAGGCAAAACTGACCTCTTCTCTTAATACCTGACCCTTGCATGCCTTTTCTCACTTAATTCTTGCAATAACACTGTGATGTAGGAACTACTATCTGTAAAGATAAGAAAACATGGGTTTAGAAACCTTAATTGCTTTACCCCAAGAGGGCCACTTAACAACTTGATTTGGTTAGAATGGCTCGGTGGAAATGTTCTGCCAGGGTAACTCTCCAATAGCCACCCTCCAAAAGAAAATTGTCAAAGCTAGGAAACACAGATGAATTTGTTACTTTTGCATTGAGATTAGAGATGCTAATGTGCAGTAGACCTGGAATTCAAATCTAAGTAGGCTGAAATATTTATTATTTATTCAATTTATTAAAATGCAAAAAGTATTTATGGCCCCTGGTAATTTGGATCTCTCGTACACCTAAATAATGACCTGAAGTCCTAAGGTTACTGCCACTAAGCTTTCTTTGTTAGTTTAAAGTTAACAATTTATCAGTGAATTTGATCGCTGCTCCAGCAGGTTCTGATGGTCTGAGTGTTGGACACAGGGTGTGCTGAGGTGTGCAGATCACTCAGAGATTGGGGAAGCACCAGGAGAGTCTTAGACCCCTGCCCCCTCTCACTTTTCACACTGTATACACAGTGGAAGGAAAGTGAATCAGTTTTGAATTCCTGCCTTGAAAGGCACCGGAGCCTTTTGAAGTGCCAGGTCCAGAGGTGGGGTGTAGGTTAATAGTAGAGCATTTGCCTAGCATATTCCAGGCCCTGGTTCAACCCTCAGCACCAAAGGAGGTATAGTCCAAATAAACAAGGAGAAGGAGGGTGGAAGAAATGCACAACACACACACACACACACACACACACACACACACACACACACCCCTTCTGTCACTTCTGGAGAAATACAAAACTTGGGCTTCCTAGATTTTTGCAGACTAAAATCTACAGAGCACTGCTGTGCTATGCACATGGATAGTACTCCCCAAGAGGTCCACATGCAAAGGCAGTGCTGGGAAGTGGTGGAACCTTCAGGACGTGGGGTCTTGTGGGGGGTCCTCCAGTCATTAGGGGTGTGTCCTTGAGGGACTGTGGCACCTTGCCCATCCCTTCCCTCTGTGTTTTCCATCTTATTATGAGAGTGATCTGCTCCAATGTTCCTAGTCACTGCCACGCAGTGTGCTCCCCAGAGCACAGGGTAGCTCTTCCAGACCACTCAGAGCAGAGCCTCCAGAATCAGGAGCAGACACAAAAGAAATCTCCTTGTTTCGTAAGTAGCCCATGAGAGGTAATTGATTATAGTGACATGAAGCTGGCTAATACAGGTAGTCATTGACCACAAATCGCCTCTGTGTGTCCATGTTCATTAACTCTATACACACCACACACAGTCACACACACACACACACACACACACACCACACCACACCACACCACACCACTTAATTGACAGGCCTTAATGCTGGAGAAAATAGGGAATGGGTGAGAGGGAAGGAGGAAGCCTGCTGTACGTAGGACACAGCAGCTGGGGTCCTCGCCATCCAGTCTCTCATCTGCCCCCACAGACTAACCAAGGCTGGGCTGGTCAACCTGGCTAGGAGAGCTGTCAGAAGCCTCTGTGGTTACCATCTCCCTTGGGGGTGGCACCCAGGGTATGGGAAGCCCCTGTCCACTTGAGGCTGCAGTTTTTAAGGGTTTGGTCACCCACGGTAGGGATCATGAAAGATCACCTTTCTCATTTTTCCCTGGGATGTTAGATGTCACAGGTCAAGCTTCATTTGGACATAAAATTCCCATAAATGACTGTGTAGTCTGAGCCTGTGCAGTGTGATCCTGTGTGGTGTGAGCCTGTATGGTGCGAGTCTGTGTGGCATAGTCTGTGTGGTGTAGCCTGTGTGGTGCAGCCTGTGCGGTGTGAGCCTGTGTGGTGTGAGCCTATGTGGTGTGAGCCTGTGTGGTGTGAGCCCATGTAGTATGAGCCTATGTGGTGTGAGCCTATGTGGTGTGAGCCTATGTGGTGTGAGCCTGTGTGGTGTAGTCTGTGTGGTGTAGTCTGTCTGGAGTAGTCTGTGTGCAGTAGTCTGTGTGGCGTGGCCTGTGTGGCATAGTCTGTGTGGTGTGAGCCTGTGTGACGGAGCCTATGTGGCGTATCCTGTGTGGTGTAGCCTGTGTGGAACAGTCTGTATGGCATAACCTGTGTGGTATAGTCTGGGTGGTGTTTGCATGTCTTGTGGAATGTATGTTGTTTGAGACTGTTTGAAGGATTCACATGTCCTCCACATGACAGTACGAGAGGGTGTAGGACTTTCAAGGGATGAGGACTGCTGGAAAGTAATTGGGTCACTGGGAGTGCTGCCCTAACAGGGTTTTTGTGGAAAGGTGGTTTTTGTGGAACCATAGTGAATTCTTTTTTTTTTTTCTTATGAACTATTTATTTATTTAGTTAATTTTGGTATCAGTGATTGGACTTGGGACATTGTGCTTGCCAGGCAAGTGCTTATGCCACTGAACTATCTCCCCAGCCCTTCACTTATGCTTTTTTTTTTTCTTGCATTGTCTTCATAGTGAATTCTTGCAAGAAGATTGCTATCAAAAAACAAATCAAACCCTTCCTGACTCTGGCTTCCTAAGTCACTTGTGATCTCTTCGACATACACACACAAGATCTTGTTCTGATGCCATCTGCCATAATCTAACATAGGTTGGGGTCCCTTGCCAGAACCAGCACCTGTACCTCCTCCAAAACTGGGAGCTAAATAAATTTTTTTCTTTAAAAAGTACCCACACTCAAGTATTTCATTACTGTAGCTTGAAGCAGGGTACTGCAGGGGATGAATAAGGAATGGGCCCCTGCCTCGATCCTGGCCCAGAGCATAGGTAGTGCTGCTTATCATTTTCCCTGTTTATGGGCCAGAAGTAACACACTCCTCCAGAACCTTCTGTTATAAAAGCAAATGAATAGTTCAGTGTGCCAGTGTGGAGGCTTCTGGGAAATTTTCCAAGCAAGAATCCTTCCATCAACTAGAAGAAGACGTGCTTCACAAATTGTCACTAAAATTCCTAGACAGCAGTCCTGTACGGACTGGGCCATTCTTTTCACCCAAGGTTAATTTTATAAATTACGAGGGAGAAAAGAAAAGCATGGGATGTTCTGCAGATGTTTTGTAATATATCTTATGTCATGAATATTGTAACACATCAATGAGAGAGATGCTAGCGAACTGCAAAGGCTGATCTGTTAGCATGTCATGAAATTGATTCATGGGGGTCTCACCCAGTCTTAAAGAACCAAAGCCAAAACCAAAACCAAAACTGAAAAACAAAGTAAAATGGAAAACATCCAGAACAGAGCAATAGGATGAGCTAGAAGAAGAATACCAGAACGCTGTGCATACAATAAGAACAACTTATTCTATGAAACTGGATGATGGAATAAAATACATTTTTTCTCCCTGTGGGCATGGTTGAACAATTTGAAAGCATTTTATTAGAGAATGTGAAAGATCTGTTGTTCGGTGCCAAAATGAGAAAAGAAATCTGAAATTGGATGCATTGCCAGTCAGGGGTGGAGCTAATCCCCTTAGCTTGCTTCTCTTAGGACAGATGAAGGGGTAGATAGGTGAGGAATTGGAGCACCTGTGGCCCACAGCTTTATTAAAAAGTTACTTTAGGGTCCAGTATGAATGGAGTCAAGGCAATCTATATTGGCTTTCTGTCCTCGTATAACAAATTACCATAAATTTAGTGACTGAAAAAATATGCATTTATCACCTCCATTGCTCTGGGCAGATCTGAGCAAAGGTAGAGCAAAGTTCAATGTTCAGGGTCTTACAGGATTGAGAGGGCCACAGCTGAGGACAAGTACTGGCTCAGCTTTGCTTGTATAACTGATTATCTTCAACAGCAGGATCCAAGGCATCCCCTGAAGGGCCTTTTAGCCCCAAATGCTGTCCCTAGCCCAGTCTAACTCTCACTAAAATTAATTTCTTTTTGCTGGGGATGTGGCTCAGGGGTTGAGCACTTGCCTAGCATGTGCAAGGCCCCGGGTTTGATCTCCAGCACAAAACAAATTGAAAAGAAAATCATTCTACACCTTTTCTCCAAGAGCCCCTTACAACTCTAAGTAAGTAATTATTTGAGCAATTCTTTAATAACTCCTCCATGAGAAATTAAGCCAACCTATAATGGACACACAATGTGAGCAGGAGGTAAACATCTGTTGTTCTAACTCAATGGAGATGTTTGTTACTACAACATAACACAGGCTATTTTGACCTAGAAACGTTAGAAGAAAAGAACACGTGTTGCATGTTTGGCTACTGAGGGATCATGTGCTTGCGGGGATTTTGGGCAGAAGGACTTCAATCTTGCTGCTCAGAGCAAGTGACAGACCAGTAGACTCCGCATCACCCAGAAGGTGGTTAGAGCCACTGAACCAGATTCTGTGTTTTACCCATACCTCCATGTGATTCACACAGAGAGCGAAGTTTGAGGCGCAGTGCTCCCCAGGCAGCTGGAAGTGAAATTCTGAAGCCCCTGAGCTCACAGTGTAACAGGGACAGCAGCCCACACACTGCAGGTTCTCCATGAGTGGTCCCCGGACCAGCAGTTGCTCTGCCTCTCAGGGACTGCTTAGAGCTGCAGGTTCTTGGGGATCGACCAAGAACCTGCTCAATCTCAAACTCTGTAAGTGTGGCCCAGGGTTCTGTGATTTAAGTCTTGCAGGGGATTCTCATGCATCCTAATGCTCAAAAACTGCAGCTGGACACGAGTAGGAGTTAAAGTTTAGGTAATTCTCTTCCTCTTTGACAAATGAAGAAACAAAGACAAGGACAGATACGACATGGCTCCCTTGGGAGGAGACCATCTGCTTTCTGATGGTATTCTTAGGATGTGTCTTTCAGATGCACCCCAAAAGAACAAGGCCTGGCCATCCACTGTCCTCACCAGGCTGAAAACAGTCCTTCTCCTGCCACTTCCATCAGAACGGGGAGGCAGCCTGAACCTCGGAAGCACTCCGTGTTCCTTTTCTCTTTTGCAAAGCAGGGCGTGAGACACGAAGGAGGAAGGTGCACCTGCGGGGTGGCGCGGGACCTGTGCGTCCCTCCAGAGGCACTGCTGTCTCCTCGTGGCAACACCGTCACGTGACAGATACATCCACCTCAGCTGGAGTGGGGGTGGGCAACCCTGGCAACAGGTTAGACTCACCTTTGGAGCCTGTAGAGCTCTGAGCCAAGCCACGCCCAGCGAAGTTAGAGCCCCGTGGGGGGTGGGACCCAAGCACTAGCCCTTAAGAAAAGAAACCCCACACGATTCAACTGGGAAACTGCAGGACAGCTCCAGGGAGGGTCTTGGGTGTCAGGAGCTGCCCCTTAATGGAGCCAAGTATCATCCATTGAAGGTCAAAATGTTGGAGACCAGAATTTCCAGTTCAACTATTTCACTTTCAGGAGTTTCTTCAGAATTCAAAACTATTTGAATTGTATTACATTTAAGCTATTGCACCATAATAAATATTCAACTTCTTTCTCTCCTTCCCTCAGCCACTCCTCCCCCTTCCTTCTCCTTCCTCTTTTTCCTCTCTGCTTTCTTTCCCTCTGTTTCTCTACCTCTCACTGCATCCCAAGTCATCAATTAATCTTTTTGATTTATATAATTGCTACCAAATTTCAGAAACAAATTAGCACTTTTAATGTATTTTTCTTATATGACGAGGCGGATTGGTAGATCAATTCTTTTCAGGGAATCACTTCATTCACTACACAACCAGCCTGGTCACCATGTTGTTATTGTGGGCGCTTGGTAAAGCGAGAGCAGTTATTAGCACAAGGCAGTGTCAGCAGTTGGGGTTTGTGGTAGGGAGTCCAGTCTTTAGAAGGTGGGAAATTGATAAATACTGTGGCTGGAGGTGGGTAGGACTCCCACAGCACATGTTTTGCTTCTGACATCTGCTCTTTATTATTTTCATTTTTTTGTACATTAAGATTTACTCTGGGCTTTATATGACAATGTCATGATAGGTTAAAGGTTACTAAAATTATTGTATTGATAATATCTTTGCAGTTAGCATCAACTCCTCTTATAACATTCTTAAATACCTTTAATAATAATAAAAAAGTTAATCCACATTCTTGGTGGCAGAGAAAGAGCTGGAATATGCCTAAGAACTTACAAATTCATCAAGATTCTCCTCAACTTCAGTAATTTTGCTTTTTTAATAAGCTCCTAAGTGATGCCCACGCTGCTGATTTTCATTCTCAAAACATTCAAAGTGGAGAGAATCTCTGAATGAAAATGAGGATCAGCAGCTTGGGATCCATTGAGGAGCTCATTAAAAAGCCAACTTGGGGGCTGTCTCCCAGGGGCAGTGAGTCAGACACTGCACTGTGCCCAGAACTCCCCGGATGACCCGGAAGCATAAGAGAAGCTCCAACTCTGCCCATCCATGCTACTTGCAGCATCAAGCTGGCCGGAATCAAAGCCATACAAGAAAATTACAGAGGATCACAAACTTGAATGCTGTTTCCTAACAAAGCAGTGTAAGATCAGAATTCAAAATTAGTAGTAAACGTTTCTTTGATTATGAAACAGCTGTGAGATAAGAAAAAACAAGAGGATATGGGTGACACACATGAGCTGACCTTTCAAACCAGTGAAGTGCACCATTATAGCATCAATTCGGTTCTCATGACAATATATTAGTAGTATTGCTTTTTTTCTTGCAGTTGTCATCTATATGTTTTAAAAACTTGATGACTAAGATTATAAAGATAGAAAAATGTTTTATACCATGATCCAGATTAAACACAATCTCAGGATCAGGGAGACAGCTCAGAAGAATAAACACCTACCTGGAAATCACAGGGTCCTGAGTTCAATTCCTGGTACCAGCACCCACCGCTCCCCCCAAAAGAAAACAACTTCCTGGGGCAGGCCAAATAGCTCAGCAGAGTACAGCGCCTACAAGCAGGGGCAGGTGCTGGGAGTTTAATCTCCCAGGGCCTGCCATGTTGGCCTTACCCTCGGGGCATGAACGGCAACTGAAACAGGGTTTGGTGGCACGCACCCATAATCCCAGCACTTGGGAGGCTGTGAACAGGAGAATCACTACAAGTCTGATCGAGTAGTGAGACCCTGAACACCCTGTAACCCTTCCCTAAAAACACAAAACAAACAAACAAACAGGACCTCCATGTGCTATGCATCTCATTCGTGGACGTTGCTCACAGGAAGTGGAGCTGCTAGTTCCCTGCTCCCTATCTTGCTCTGCCCACCCCTGTCATGATCCACTCTTACCTCTTGGGGTTGCTGGTACTGAGAGGCCATGAGGAGGAAAGCGCGCTGAGCTTGGAAAGCTCCATGTACCATTTCTGCCTGTAAATAAAGAAGCAGATAGTAGTTTCAATGCTTGGGTTCCTCAGCCAATCATTACAATACGACCCAGAAATTCCACCCCTACCAGTATACCCAAGCAAGATGTAAATGTGTGTTCACGCCAAAACCTGTAAGGGAATATTCAGAGCAGCACTACTTATATTAGCCAAAATGTAGAAGCAGTCTACTACCTACAAATAGGCAATGGAGTAACAAAATGTGACGTGTCCACGCAATGACGTATTGTTCAGCCTTACAAAGAAATAAAAGTACTATCACACGCTACAACACAGATGAACTTTGAAGACATTATGCTGAGTGATGGAAAACAGTCACAAAAGAGCACATTTGAATGACCCCACTGATAGGAAATGTCCAGAATAAGCAAATCTATAGAGACAAAGATTAGTGGTTGCCAGGGGCTGGCACAAAAGAGACAGGGAGGGAACTGTGGATGGGAATGAGATTCTTTTGGGACAGACAAGAATGTTCTGGAATGAATGGTGATGATTTGACAACTTGGGGATGATACTGAAAATCACAGAATTGTGCCCTTTAGCAGGATGGATATCAGGATGTGAGAATTTCATCTCAACAAAGCTATTTAAAAGATTGAGCCTCAAAATGCAAAGCATATTCTTTCTTGCGCCCTCTGAGTGTGCCCCAAATCTGTTCCACACCTTCTAGTGTAAGCTAAGTATCCCGTAACTCATACCCATGATGATACGCTCGCCAGGAATCAGTGGGCTTCTGAATACTTATTAAAGTGAACCTGGAAAACATGGTTTCAGTGTCACTTGGGGTCCTGGTAGAGCAGGAGTCCACCTTGACAGAAACTTCCCCACAACAGGATGTGTGTGGGTGGGAATGGCATCCGACACAAACTGTCTCTTTCTTACCATCTTCTCGCATTGAACTAATTAAGTGTATCAAGAAAAAATATTGTGAAAAATTCATATCATGCAGGATTAGCTATTTTCAAACATTATCTCTAGTTTTAAAGAAAATTCAGTGTTTCCATAGATAAAACATATGGATATAGAATAATTTAAAAATGTAGAGCCTGAGTTTGATCCCCATCTTAACTACCACCACCACCACCAACAACAACAACAAGAACATCAAAAACTACAAAAAGGAAATAAAGAAAAAGAAATATACACAGACACTTACAAAATGGGATCATATCTAGTGCTATTTTTAATTAGCATACATTTTAATAATTAAATAGTAGCAATTAAAACGAAAAAGAACTGTTAAATTTCAAAGAAAAATTTCTGCTCTGTAATAGTACGTCCTAAATGATCAATCTAAGGTTTAACAATTACAAAATAGCAAGAAATTAGATTAATGATGTGTTTGCATTTCAAAGAACGTGTTATAACTTTAAATGGAATTGGTTGGCCTCTTGCTGAGAAAAGATGAGAATGTAATTATTCGTGCACATTTTCCACTTCTGGTCTCTTCCCTTCCATATGCTTTTGTTATTATTTTTCTTCAGCTCAATTTATGGCTTTTTAAAATTCTATCTGTAACAGCAATTTCCATAGTTGTGTGGCATTAGTTCTCACCACAGCCTCTCCACTTCTGAGGTATTCCGTTATGTTCTGTAGCTGGCTGGACCCCTTGTAACAAGTATTTCCTTCCCCAAGAACTCAGGACTGCTTTACTCTTTGGGGTTAAAGCCAGTTTCTTGCTGTCTTCGGATTCAACAACACCTTGGCAGGTTTGTAGTCTTGGGCCCTTTTCCTTCTCCTTATTGAAAGCATAGTCTAGATGGGGAAGCCGGAGCCGCCTCGGCGGATTTCCTTCCCTGGAGGAAAGTGACTTATTCTGGTACAATCTCTGAGAGTTATTTCTTTATCCTTGAGGTTTAGTATCTTAACTAAGAAATGCTTGGGTTTTGAGCATTCTATATTATATTTCTTGGAAAGATTTAGGCTTTTTTTCATTTTTTGGGGAACTTTGTTATATTTTTCAATATGTCTTTTGCTCCATTTATGAGAGTCTTTGTTCATAGAGTCTCCAATTGCTATTCTCATGTTGTGACATGTTTGAATGCCTTCCTAGCTTTTAGACTCTGTCTCTAATTTATTATCTGTCATTTGTGTTCACTGATCATGTGAATCATTTTGTATCCTTAGTAAAAAATTTTTAACTGGTCTCATACAATAAGGAGTATATATCTGCAGTAATGTTGCTTCATTCGTTAGGCTTTGACTTCTTTTATTTTCATTCTTATTGTTTTATCACCTCGAGTCTAGGCTATAAAATTACTTTTACACTCCCATCAAGTTCTAAGAGTGTAATGTATACTCTTATTAAGCCATTATGAAAGATGTTTGGTCACTTAGGTTTATTCTACTCAAAGATGCTATTGTTGGATCTGGACTGTCTCTCTCAAAAGGACCTGTATTGGAGGCATAGACCTCAGTTCTGTGCTGTTGGCTGATGGTAGAGTGTTTAGGAGATGACCCCTAGGGTGAGGCCCCCATCTGCGGGCAGCACCCTCAAAGGTGACAGCAGCACCTTTGTTACTTCTGCTCTCTCTCCCACCTCCCTTTATTCTTGGCCATGAGGTGAACATCTTTCTTCTCCATGCACAATTGAGTAAGGATATTTTGTAAACTCTACAACAAATACTTTTTAACTTGGGAATTCTATACCTAGCCAAAGTATCCATCAAGGTTTAGGACAGCATAAAAATATTTTCTGATATTCAAGTTCCCAAAAATTATTTATATTTCTTCCTTTCAAAGCTAAAAATTAATTCTACCACAAACAGAGCATAACTCATAGAAAGAAGATTTGTAGTACACGAATCAGGGAGACAAGAGAGGGCCAAAGGAAACTCTCTGGGTGGATTATACAGACTGAAGAGCCTGGGGATGGCCAGAACTGCAGGAACAGTCCAGGACAGATGCTGTCATATAATAGTAACAGATATAATAATTAATGAATGAATCAAAGGAAAAGAAAACTATTATCTGACGGCTTGAATATTTTGGGAAGAAATTTCGATTTTCTGTGGGAACTTGAAGATAATTTAGCAAGATATAGAAAAATAAGCCAGCGAAGAGTAATTAATAGTTAATGTCATATATTCTTTCTCTCCAAGATATACTGCCTTACTATACTCCAATCCATTAAAACAAGCAACCAGAATAACCTTTTTTTCTCTTAAGCTGTTTATCTCAGGCATTTTGTTGTAGTAATGGAAAGCTGACTAACACAAATAGTAAACCTCTGTCTTTTTACTTTTCATGCTGTGTTCTCTTTTGAACACACTATTGTAGCCCCCACACTGATTCTTTTCATCTTGCTCATGCTTGACCTGCCTGGTCCAGATAATTTATTATTTTCTAATAAAACAAGGGCGATTCTTTGAGTTTCTTGCTATCATATTGGAGATTAGTGTCTTTTCTTTCTGAAAAACCGTTAGAAGACAAAATACTTTACATACTCTCCTCTTTTAGGGAACATGAAATAGGAATGGGGAAAGGACGAGCTCATCAGAGACAATGAGGTAAAATCTCTGTTTCATATTGATGGTTTTGGAATGTGTTAAAGGATGCAAACCAGGACTCAGGCCACTCCCTGTAGCATATGCTTTTCTTTTTTTTTCATAATTTTATTGATAAACAAATAGCAATAAGACAGTTTCAAATCAAATCGCTAGGACAGTTTCAAAAACTAACACACTGCATACATTCTTCTTAGTGGTTAATTGCTGTACAAGATGTGGACTTGAGATCCTATTTACAAACATCATTAGAACAAATCATTCTATTCATTAAGAGAATGTAACTATATATCTATCCTAGCCACTTTGAATACACAGATACAAAATGGACATTCATCTGTATACCCTTTTTTTTTTTTTGTTAAGTTCCATTATTTGAATATTATAGGTGTGTAAACTCAGCAAAATATTCTAAAAGAGTCCAGTAGACCATAATAGCATTGGGTCTTCTGTTTAACTGGCAATGTCAGAAATTGTTGACCTGAGTCCCCCACAGCTCAACATAACAGCATGGTTTTACTTCCTATATTTCGTCTTCATACTTTTCTACTGGATGGTTAAACCAAGGTAAAGCAGGACCTATGCAACTAGAGTTGTAGCTTTTGGGTCTGAGAAGGTCAGTGAAGCATATGCCTTTTAGATGGAGGAAAGCAGTCCATCAGGGTTTCCATCCTTTCCCAAGTGCAGAACCTGGACATGAAGCTTCCCCATTCACAGAGAGAAGCAGACTATGGAGGGTTTTTTTTTTGGGGGGGTAGGGGTGGTGGTGGGGAGATCTAATTCACATTCTCTTTTCCTCACTTCATTTCTTCTTTTTCACCTAAACAGTCTTTTAAAATTATTTTTTATTTTCAAAGAGAGTACAGATAGTAATAAAAAAGAACAAATTAGAAATGCTACAGACTTCACTAAATAAAATAATACAAATTTGACAGTATTTATTGTACTGCATAGTGTTGTCTTCAAATTAGTTGTTCAGATTACCAGATATATGCATGCAAAATTGGAAAAAGAAAGAAAAAAGAAAATAAAAAGATTATAAGAAATTAAGATGAGAAAAAGGAAAACAATGAAAAAAAGACAAAGAAATGAAGCATTAACTACTCCTTTCCCTAGACCAGCAGAAGTGCACAGTACAGTTGTCCAAACCATTCTGCTTACATACATAGATATATGTCTTTCCCTAGCTCTCTGTCCTGTCCTTCTCCTAATCTCAGTAATTTCTTCCTTTTGAAGAGGTTCATTCCCTTTTCACAGTCTCTATTGCATCTTTCAGATTT
This sequence comes from Octodon degus, assembly GCF_000260255.1. Classification (NCBI taxonomy): domain Eukaryota; kingdom Metazoa; phylum Chordata; class Mammalia; order Rodentia; family Octodontidae; genus Octodon; species Octodon degus. Next base: position 1,279,361 of record NW_004524599.1, read on the forward strand.
TATTTACTCTTTCAGCTTCTTACACTAGGAAACAGTATGATGTTTGCACATGTGGGTCTGATTTATTTCACTTAAGAGTATGTTTTCTAGTTGCATCTATTTACTATAAAAGCCTCCAATTTATCCCTTTTTATAGCTGAAAAACACTCCTAGGGCAAGCATTTGTGGGATGGGGAAGATGGGATCACAAGAGCCAAAACTGCTCATCCATCAGTTACTCGTACTGCTTTAGGTTGTGCCTTGTTGTTTATGATGAGGGAATTTATAAAACTTTCCCCTATTGTTTGGTTATTTGTGTAAAGAGAAAAATTCTTATCCTGAAAGAAATCTCCTTGAAAGCAGTAATTCAGCTTTATTTTGTCATGAGCTTATATCCTTTCCCACTTATTGATTTCATCTTTAACTTGCTTCACATCTATTTAGGGGCAGTTTCTATCATTACCATCTTGGATACAACTTCTATAACAGGTAAGAAACAACTTAATACATTTCACAAATAGATAACTAGAATACCAACGAAAACAGCAAATTCATCCTAGTGTCAGTATTAGGCACATTTCTGGGCCAGAACGATAAATGCATTAACTGAATGGGAAATGACTAGCTTTTATCATTCTACTTTCTTATCATGTATTGGCATCTAACAAATTTTCCAAAATATTTACTGAAATGAACACCTTAGTTTTGTTTCTAATTGCCCTTGTTACTTCATATCTAAGGGCCTTTGTTTCCATTAAGAAGAAAATCCTTGGAATCAAACCAAGACTTGTAGACTATTTACACTTAAAATTACAGATTCAATCATTCTCAACATAATAGATTGTTTTATGAATGTTTAAATGACTGTATTTTTTTTCCTCAGAGACATCTGTCCATTCTCTTTGTTCTAATTGTCCTGATTTCTGGGACTATATTGTCAAAAATCTTCAAATTTTGGATATTCCTTAGGGATAAAGAGAGAGTTTTCAAATTTCACTATTTGGGAGATCATTACCTCCTTATGGGTGTGAAGCTCTGAGCCTGAATGTCTTCCTGGGAATCAGAACATGTGTTTTCAGTGATTCAGAAGGATTTCTCTTGATCTCTAATGACTACATTTCCAAAGAGAAGATTACAAAATACAACTTTCCACAGTCTGGATATAAATAAAACAACTGCATTTCCCCCCAGCCATGATAACATCAAGGGACTGTCCTCGTCTATAACAAGCCTTTGCAGAGTCCACTGAATTATAGTTGCCTTGGGAACAGTGATTTGGGGTGGTCTGACTCTTCTGGTCAAAATAGTACCTCAGAATGGGCATTCACAATATGCTGTATCTATCCCAAAATGAACACTGGAATTAGTCTTTTTTTTTTTTTTTTGTAAACCTTCCCTAGTAACCACATGTAGCTTGTTGCTAATAGAGAAATTTTCTGGCGGGTCTGATTAGTGGAGATGGACAACTTCACTAATTAGTCTTTTGCTCCAAATGGCCTTTCACTGAACAATAGAGGTTGAGGTAGGTATAGGCAATGGTTGCATCCCGAGGTATCTACATTAGGCCCCTTTTATTGTACTTTTGTAGACAAAAGCTTCCTGAGGATTTGTCTTGCCCTTGACCTTTCAGCTCGTGGAACTCCAGACATAATTAGCAAACTCTACACCACCTTCATTTTGGCTCTCATCAGGCCACACACCCAGGGATTTTCACCCCAGCTTTGAGATGTTCAGATGTGCTTGCTTCTCCTTTCTGGAAAGTTCTATGAATCACCTCCACCAGACAGGATTCTATTTAGCAGCAATGCTATTGAACCTGCTGAGTCTGGTAACTGCACAGGGAGAACCTGGCTCACTCAGGCTGTTCAAAACCCTGTGAAAGAAAAAGCCAAACATAGGGCTTTTCAGGATGACAAATAGTCTAGAGTTTTTGCTGAGTTTGTCTCTCATGCATGTGCAGGGCCCTGAGAGCCCCAGTGACCTTTAGGGGGCAGCAAGTAAACAGATGTCCACACCCTTATCCTGAATGTCCTGAATGTCTGTGGGGTGGGAAGGGTCCCTTCGCTTGCTGGTTCTCAGGAAGGGGGCTGATGCACTTTCAGAAGGACCTGGAAATGCCTTGCGCACAGCCACCTTGGCTGGATACATTTCCATCTTCCAGGTCTCATCCATGCCTTTTGCCCAGTTGGGCCTAGTGCATCTATCTGCTTGTGGGCACTTGTGTACCCAGAGGAGAGGAATTGCATGGTCAAAGTTAAGGTTAGGTGCATGTTGTCTTTACTCTATCAGTTAGTACTCTAGCAACTGAAGTTCTCAGACAAGTTGGTGGAGCATCCATTGTTCTGTGGTCCTACAGCAAACAGCAGAAGAGTCAATTTCAATAAGCAGTTTAAAGCCAGCCTTGGGGACAAGCAAGCAGATACCAGCTACACATGACACATGATCATCTAATCCTCTCAGTGCTCAGGGGAGGGCCAATTGCTCTCTGAATACTCAAAAAAGCTTTGTAGGGTTTTGTTGGGAAAACCACAGGCTTCAGGGTCCCTCAGGGATGGCAACATAACCAGGCCCAGCTGGGGGAAAGGACATGGGTGAGACCTGGAAGATGGAAATGTATCCAGCCGAGGTGGCTGTGCACAAGACATTTCCAAATCCGTCTGAAAGTGCATCAGCCCCCTTCCTGAGAACCAGCAAGCGAAGGGACCCTTCCCACCCCGCAGACATTCAGGACATTCAGGATGGGGTATTGACATCTGTTTACTTGCCGTCATCTGCAGGTCGGGTGCAGGCCAGTGCTCATGCCATCCCAATAAATTGCCCCACTAGCCTCCATGCCTTATATTTCACAATTAGAGACACCAATCTTCAGATCAATTCTGTAAGGGCCGCTATCCTATCTAGGGGAGAAGTCCATTTGTGTTTTGGTCATTGAAGAAGATGGATCAGATGGGTGAAAGTGAGACCAAACAATGGACCTCCCCCACAGAAAAAAGAAAGAGGTTGACGGGGTGCTAAGACAAACTTCAACAATTTCATGATTTTGCTTAAAGTAAGATGGAGACACCTGATTTTGTAGACACAAACATAATAAGCACCAAATCCATAGAACCTGATTACAATAGACTTCTTAGTCGCCATACTTATTATCAATCTTGAGAAGGACTTAAACCAGTGGCTCTCTATCTGGAGCATGCTGCAGAACAGACCGGATGTTGTGCTAAGGCAGACTGCTTGGTCCCACCCCCTGGTGTGTGAGTCAGCAGAGCTGGGTGGGCCCAAGGATCTGGAGGCTTGAGATATTCTCAAGTGAAGCTGACATTTTGAATCCAGACATCACGCATGGAAAGCTACTGGGTTAAATGATGTCTTGTATGCTCTTTCTCATCTCTATTTCATTTTCATCAGAAGGTGAATTAAGAAAGCAGCTCAGAAGCATCCACTTTGGAACCACATACTTAGACCACATAAAGGAGATCATTTCATTCAATCCTTGCTATCATTATTATTATCATTGTTTCTTTTCATAATTTTGAGAAACAGATAGCAATGAGAGAGTTTCAAACCAAATTGGTAGGACAGTTTCAATAATTAACACATTGCATACATTCATACTAGTGGTTAAGTGCTGTACAAGGTGCAGACATGATATCCTATTTACAAACACCATCAGAACAAATCCCTCTATTCATTAAGAGAATGTAACTACATATCTATCCTAACCATTTTGAATACACAGATACAAAATGGGCATTCATCTGTATCCCCTTTTTTTGTTAAGTTCTGTTATTTGAATATTATAGGTGTGTAAACTCGGCAAAATATTCTAAAAGAGTCCAGTAGTCCATAATAGTATTGGGTCGTCCGCTTGACTGGCAATGTCAGAAATTGTTGACCTGAGTCCCCTACAGCTCATCATGAGAGCCTGGCTTTACTTCTTATATTTTGTTTATTATTGTTGTTTTTAATAAGCAAAGGGATAAAGGTCTACTGAAAGCCAAGTTCCTTGCTCAAGGTTACAAAATCAGTCAGCTGGCGAGGTTGAGGGACTACTTTCTAACCCTTGGTTCTTTTCTAGCTCCCTTTTATTCAAGGGAGAAAACTGAAGCAGAGCAAACAGGGGAGCTTGGCAAAAATGAAAGAGAACTCTGCGGGTCACAAGAACTGGGCGCAACCGTGCGAAGCCAGTGTTGTTTTGGAAAAATATCAGCAAGGCTGCATTTGTAGCTAGACCCGCTTGGCTAATGGGAGATGACAAGTGCGCATGAGCTAAGCCAGTCCTGGGAACTATCGTTACCCAGAGCATTTACAAAAGCCACCAGAGCACTTTGCCTCTGTGCTGAGTACAGGCGGTGGCCATGGTAATGAGAGGTTACAAAAGAAGGGTAAAAGGGGGATGAAACCAGAACGAAAAAAGCAAACCAAGATCCGCGGCTAAAAATGTGCTAATCATGTCTGGGTGCAGACGCCACAGGCTGAGGAAAGAAGGCCTTGCGCCTTCCCCACCCGCGGTGATGCTTGGACAGTTGTTTTCTCATAACTACATCAAGAGTTTGAATTTCTTATAAAGGCTCTGGATAAAGTCCAGAGTTCTGCCTGGCCTCAGAGCCTGGCCCAATCGTGTCCTCACCTTCTGCAGTTCCCTGATGCCTCTGTACATATTCTCTGCTCACACTGGGTAATCTCCCAAGCACCCCTGCCTCGTCTGAAAGAACCTCAGGACAAGAAATATATTTACAACATAAAGCGTGCCCTACACAGCTCTCTTGCCTCTTTGAAAAAGAAACTAGGACCTGGGGAGGTTAGCGTGTTTCCTAAGGCTGGTGGTTAATGTAGGATTAGAATTAGAAATGCGTATCTGAAGCTACTGGTCTCTCCTGACCTCACACTAATCAGCACGGTGCCTTGACTCGGTATAAACACTGTCTTCACTGCATGCTTGATGGCATTTGAAGTTCCTGAAGAGTCGAGGTATCACATTCTGTTCTTTTACCTGCTCGGCCAAGACCAGCACAGGGGCTTTGTGCGGAATAGATGACTTATGTTTACTCCATTTGGAATTTTATTCACTCTGGGTTGGACATTTGACAGAAAATGAAGCCCTGGAACTGACTTTACTGGTGTGTCCACAAAAGTGATCGATGGGGACAGGACCAGCCTAAAAGAAGGGACAGAAGGGATTGTAAGGGCCTCTCCCAGACACCAATCTCAAGTGATCCAGACCACACTTCATGTCAGTAACAGTAAGGCAAGGGCAGGTCTTCAGTCTGGACTCTGAAGACAGAGGTTTTCCCACAGCTGCCAGCAGTACCTTCCCCTCTGCATGGTTTTGTCCCTGCCTGCCCCCTCTGTCAACCTCCTAAGCACTGACTTCAAAGTCCCCATCTTCTGCTTGAAATTTCCACCCCTTCCCTCTGGAGTCCAGCACGTGGCAGGTGCTTATTATTAAGAACTGCACAGCAGATGGTTGTGTGAAGAAGACAGCGGAGTTAAGATCTGAACTGAGCGTCAACCCTTAAATGTCACACCTAACAAATGTGGATTTATAAGCAGTCGATGGAGAAATGAGGAAGGTATGGGGGCTGTGGCCTTCCAATTTTAGGTGCTAGGCCATCGGGTTAATACACAAGCCCTCCTTTTAAAAAAGTGTGTGTGTATGTGTGTGTGTGTGTGTGTGTGTGTGTAGGGGGCGTGCTGCAGGCTGAGCAGGGAAGGTGTTATGCACACACACAGGTATGTAGTTTTTTGGTGGAAGGAAAAGTGGGACTGTGTTGTAGGGAGTCACTAAGAGACTGGCCAGTGCTCTGCCTGTACTTGGATTGTTAAAAATACCACAGATCTCTAAAGATGTCCTTACCTTTGCTCCATAAGATCTTAATTCCCACACTTGCTGTTATTTTTGTCATATTAGCCTGGGGGTGCTTGAAGGATCTTATAGGGATTTCTAAGTGGCTACACCCCAGCTGCCCTGCTGACGCTGTCACAGCTGAAAAGAAACCATTTTGTGTGTACAGAAGGTTTCCTCAACGTGGCTTCTTGGTTCCCATGGACTTTGGCCTATTTTGCAAAGTAAGTTCAGGAAACTACTCTCTTCCCGGTGGCAATAGGAAAGGACACAAAGAAGCACGCTGGAATTGACGTGGACAAAGGAACAAAGGAACCAGGACAGCTATGTGAGCTAGAACTTGTTCTGAGGGCAAAACCCTGTTTTGTCAGAAACAACTCAGAGCTAAGAGCTAGGAGCTAAGAGATCGGACCGGCTGCTCTGTGGAGCCCAGTCTGCAATTGCTGCAGTGACGCAGAGAAAGGCGGAGCTTCCCCGGGCCGCTCGCGGGGCTCCATCCTTCCCACAAGTGTCTTCAGGCACCATCTGGACTCCCGCCAGCGCTTGCCCTGAGGGACCTGTCCCCAGCACAGATAACACTGTGCCTCTATCTTAGGGAGGAGAAGACAGGACCACAGAAAGCATGCTCTGTAAGATTTTGAAAAAATGTTCATATGAAATAAACACGCCACTACATTGGTGAAAGTTACTGGCGGGTGGTGAGATGAGGCGTGGTTTTTGTCTTCTTTTTCACATTGATTGTCAAATCGTCCCCAGAATAAAAATTTTATCAGAAATATTGAAGTAAAATAGAAACTTGCTATTTAATTTCATAACCAAAAGGTATCTCTTGAGCATCTACTATGCACCTTGGTGCTAGATCAGGTATAAATCAAGGGAAACAAAAACAATGAGAAGGTTGCGTGGGTGTAATACGTAACAGTTTGCACTAAATGAAAAACACCCAGTGCCGAAGCAGTTGTCAGCTCCACGCATGGTGGAAAAGGAAGTGTTTCCATTCGGCTACTTTGCCAAAACACGGAAACATCATTATGAAAAAGAGAATACAAAGGGGAAGGCACCTATCTAATCCCAAATGGCAAATTACGGTCTCTTTCTTAATCTACTTCTCAAAGCAAATAATGCAATTGTTAAATGGAAAGTCCAATTGTAGAAGCATAGAACTGTTTGGGACTAGACAGAAGCAGATGAAAGGGAATTTTCTTGCTTTTGAAATCATGTGGTGACTACTACAGATGACATCAGCAATAGGGAATCTGGCCACCATTGTAGTGGTATTTAAAAAGGGCTCCCTGGATTCTCTAAGCCTCATCTTCTGTATTCTACAGAACATGGGGAGGGTGGAGGAGAAGTCCCTACACGAAATAATAGGTGCATTTATTTCTTTTTATTGATTGATACTTATAACCCAAGGGGCCAGGGAGATGGCTCAGTGGAATAGTGCTTCCCTGGCAAGCGCAAGGACCTGAGTTCAATCCCTGGTTCTGCCAATAAATAACTAAATAAATTAATTAATTAAAATAAATGTTACTTATAACCCAAAAATCATATACTCTCCAATTTCTCCTCTGCTTCTCTTTCTGGGAAGAAGTGTTAAGAAGTATTAGTTGTGGGGAGAATTGTTCTTGCACCTCCAAGGTTCCTTATTTTTCTCAAATATCCAAGATCTCAAAGAACTTGAGAAAAAATGTTCCCTTAGCTCTGCTTTGGGTGTTGATGATGTTAGTATTTTTTTTTTTTAGTACTTTTTATGTATTTTGTATGTATAACTTTGTGCAATTAAAATAGATTTTTGTCTAGTGAAAACAGAGAAGTATTCTTTTTGGATAAAAGATTTGCTTAGCTCTGAAATCCAGGAAGCACAATAGTTTTATTATTTTATTTAATCTAACGAGTTTGATTTTGGGCAGATTTGTATACGCACATGACATGCTTTGAGCAATTTCAACCTCATCACTCCTTTTCCCATTAACTTTCCATTTGGGGGGTTTATTTTTTATTTTTTAAGGAACACAAAATAGTAGTAAAAAAAGCAGTCTTAGAAATGATACACAATTTCACTAAACGAAGTAATAGGAATTCAGCAAAGGTTGCTGTATTGCATAGTGCTATCTTCAAATTAGTTATTTAGGTCACCAGATATGAAAGTACACAAGTGATTTAAAAAAATACCACCAAAAAAAGTTGTAAGAAATTAAAAAGCAAAAAAAAAAAAAA
>NW_004524599.1:1287498-1292482 GCF_000260255.1 Octodon degus
CCTTTCAAAAGACCAGCAGAAATCAGCAGTACAATCATTCAAATTATCCTGCATATATACATAAATGTATCTTTTTTCGAAGGGGGCGTTTTACAGTACATATTGTATAGTACCCATCCCCCATCACATCCACTCTGACCTTGCCCCCAAGTCCCTCCTACTCACTTCCCACTGTGTACGGATGCTCCCCTTTTCCTTTCTTGGTGTCTTTTTCACATTCTTTATATTCCAGAGAACATGCAATGCTTGCCTTCAAAAGTCTGGCTTATTTCACTCAACATGATAATCTCCAGAGCCACCCATTTTCCTCCAAATAACATTTTATCCTCCTTCACGGCTGAAGAATACTCCACGGAGCATGCAGGCCACACGTACTCATCCATTTAACTGCTGATGGGTACCTAGACTACTTCTACACCTTCGATGTGGGAACTGTGCCACAACAAACTCAGGTGTGTTGGTATTTCTATAGCATGCTGACTTTAATCTCTTCAGGTCTTCTTTCCACAATTCCAGTCCTAAACCAAAATTGGACGAGAACTAAATCAAATTCAATGATTAGGATCAATGTTGACCTTGTGGGGAAATTTAACTTGGTTCTCACCCAATTCAGTTCATGACCAGAATTGTAGAAAGAATGAATTTCACGAACTAAGGAACCCTTGTGGTGGTATCAAATGGTAGCTCTATTTCCAGTTTTTAGGAACCCCTACATCGCTTTCCATAGTGGTTGTACTAGTTTAGATTCCTACCGGCAGTGAAGTAACATTCCATTTTCTTCATATTGCCCCAGCATTGATCGCCTTTGTATGCTTGATGAGCACCATCCCGACAAGGATGAGACAGAATCTCAGTGTACTTTTGATATGCGTTTCCCTACGGGCCAAAGATGCTGAACACTTTTTCAGGTACGTGGACGTTTCTGACCTTTGCCTCTGTGCTGGGGCCTCTGGCCTCTGCAGACAGCAGGGATTTCCAAATCCTACACCTTACCCATGGCTGATTTTTTTGAAATGTCCAGTGCAAGCACAATAAGAGTCTAGGTTTACAGCCTGATGAGGGGAAGGAGGCAGTAATGTCGCACTCCACTTACTTAACGAGTTGGCAATACCCCATTAAATCTAAAGACAGGTTAATTTAAGGATGCTGGCTCACTCAAATATCAACTAAGTCACAGTCAATTTCAGAATCTGTCTTAGCCAAAAACATCTATCAAAAGGCAATAGTTTTATATGAGGCAATTGATATAAATTAATATTTTTACTGTCCTTAGAGTTTATTGATTTTTTTCTTCAGTTCTCTTCTCAGCACCAGAGAAAGGCAGCATGATTACAGAATAGGGCTAGTTTAGCAGTCTAGCCGAGAACGACAAGTAGGTGCACTGAGAATGTCAGTGTTATACTATCTGCTAGGTACATTTGGTTAAAAAAAAAAAAAAACCATTCAGGTACTGATAATAAATGAAGCTTATTCTTTATTAAGAGGCCTGTTGCCATGGCAACTTCCAGCTCACAAAAGTATTTACATCAGCACAGCTCTGACACTAAGGAGCGGTAGCTTTCCTTCATCAACGCCTGGAATCTTTCATTTACATATCTCGGCTACATTACTGGTCTCAGTTAAGGCGACCTGAACACCCTAGCAACCCCCTCCAAAACAGGTCAAATCCAACCCTCAAGACGCACTTTAAACAAATTCGGTACATCAAAGAGATCAAAGGTAGAATTGATGAATGGTTTTCTTTTGCATAAAGGATTATTTTATGTGAGTTGTTTTTATTTTCCTGTTCATCCAGCAGAGGGCAAAGTATTTCTAAACATTCAATGTCATGAATGTTAATGTGCATTCAAATCACACATTGTTTCCCCAAACCTTTATTTTCCTAATGCCTAATTATCACCAAATAGCCTAAAGCACTCTCAGGCACAGCGACAGCAGGACTCACTAGGACAATAAGTGAGAGGAGGGGGTGGGGACAACTTGGCACCCTGTCAGGAAACACTTGCCATTGGTCTAGTACTTCGAAGTGTGGGCATTTTCTTTATGAAAATCATTATACAGTTATAAAACAATGTTTGTACAAGGATATCCACTGCACTTTCACCTTTTGGATAATAGGATAAAAGCAGAAATAATTACCAAAAAAAATCAGGTCACAAAAATAGTGTGTACAGGAAAGTCTGCAGAATCTATAACATAAACCAACCACTGTCATTTAAAAAGCCCAACACAGAACTCTTTTAAATAACTGATTATTGAAATTTATGTTAAAAAGGTCAAAGAATTGCAAGATTTAAAAACAGTGAGTATTTCGCAGGGCCTAGGAATGGAAAAAGAAAGAAAACACCATTGTATGCTTAAATCCATTTGCTTTTCTGACAGACATGAATATTGTTACAAGTTTGTATTCTGAACAAAACCATTCTCCTAAACTAACTTGATTTTCAAAAATCAATCACTGTGTAGCTACAAAATACTTGCAGATTGGCCCATTCCAGACCTTCTAACTCGTCTTTCTAGTGCTTAAGGAATCTAAAATACTTCAGCAACATGTTTAAACCAAATTGTTTGATGTAAGAAGCCAGCAATGTCTTCGTGGTTGGCGACTCTTGGGTCTACACAAGGATGCTTGGCTGCCTTAAGATCCCTGAGAAAAACTAGACCACAGAGCGCTCCTGATTCTAGAATTCACTAGGATGCTAAGCAGCGTCCCCTCTCTTTGTGTTATTTAAGAGTCATTCTCATCCAACTCTCCATGCATGGATACATGTCTTGAGTCCTGAAGCAGAAAATTGGTTCTGAAGGACCACAGCGGCAGTTACCTACATAGAGGGCTCTTCATTGCAACAAGAGGTCAGGAAGTACTGCTTAATAATGACTGAATGAAATTACTGTAAAGCAGTGTGGGGCAGAAGAGAAGTCATGAGCCTGAGACTCAGATCAGTTGAGAATTGAATCCGGCTCTATTCCCCACGAGCTGGGCAGCCCTTGCAGGTCTCCCAGACTTTCTGCAGTGTGACTTTAAAAAAAAATCTTGGACATTATCTACCTTACAGGGTTATTTCTCCCAAGGGTCATGTGAAGTGGCATTTGTTACCAGCCATGGGCAGTGCCTGATACATACCAGGCACTTCCCTTTTTCTTGTTCTCTTTCCTCTGCCTTTACAGTTTTCTCTCTTGCTGTATGAAAAACAGGTATAAGGCATGAAAATAGGGTTGATCTCCAGCAGTCATAAAATTTAGCTAAGAACTAGACATTGCTTGCTTGTCAACTGTGTCTACTCAACATCTACCTATCTAGCTGAGATCTTGCTGCGAACACTTGACCATGAAAGGTCCGGGCTAAACTGGTTACCCATTTCTCCTCAGACAATCAGGAGAGGGCTGCTGATGAATCCTGTGCTCATGGCGCCTCCACATTGTCTTTCATTGCTCCATGGACTCCCTTTTGGGAAATAAATACCCTAATTCTAAGACTTTTTCTTCTAGCACCAAGAATTCCTCTTTTCCTTTTCTGATGATAACAATAACCCACACTTGTAAAAAGTTCAAAAGAAATAAACATTTAGGAAGTAGGAACCTTAAGTAATCTCACTACTGAAGTGTGAACCTTGTCAACAATCCAATGAATGTCCTTTTAGACTTTATTTCTAATAAGGTACATCTTAAATGCACAAATCCCCTCTCCATACACTCCTTTCAATTTCTGTTCAATGATTAGCCTCAGAAAACTCTCTTTTCCTGTCTTTTCTTTGGTCCCAATTGTAAATTCCAAGGCTATTTCTACAATGATTGCCAGGTATCAAAGGAGTATAACTATATTCTCATATTTTTGAAAAGAAAAATAGAGTTAGTGAAAATAAATGAATCAGGATCAAATTCAGATGCAAGCATGCAGAATCTGCACCAAAATCCCCTTCTATTTCTTTGTCTTTCTGTAATTAAGCTCACATTCCCCAGGTACCAGCATTCATAATAAATGACTATTTTTTCATTTAGTATTATTGTTGTTCTGCTTCATTTAACTAAAAGCATAGTAGAAGAAATTTTTTCCTAGCATTTTGCATTACATAAGTGCCGCTTGAAGACTTACCATGAAGATTTTTCTTTTTCATGTCTTACCTATCACAGACTAATACTTTTTTTTAACAGACTAATTCTTTTGTAATACAAATACAGATGCATTACTAGAAAAATGAAATATAAAAACAAACCCAGAACCCAGACACACAAAGTAAAGTCCTGGTTTTGTCAGTTACTAGATTTAGAAGACTTAGAATTATTCTGCTCATTGCTCTACAAGTTTTCGAAGACCTACAATTTCTGTACTTAGGAAAGTTTCCAAACAGTGTCCAACTGTACACTACACATGGGGCTGCATTCGTCTGGATCTTTGCGCGGGAACTGAACTTTCCCTGACTTACGTTGGGTCCTGGGAAAATGAATTCTAAGTTTCTAACAACTAATTTACAAACGAACTGTAGGGTTAGGCGGGATTTTACTGAAAAGTTTAGGACTGTCTGTGTTGGGATATACTGAAATAATTACCAATGTTTTCACTTTTCTCCCAGATGTTTACAATTATTCCAGTAGAGCAAAAGACGCTTGAACCAGGGAGTTGTGATTATTAGAAATACACAGCGAATTCCTGGCCAAAATGTTATTTTTCCAGCATGCCCTTTCAGACTCCAAAGTAATTTCTTCGCAGATCTCTATCATCTGGACATTAATGTCTGTGGGGACCACAGCATGCCAAAACCCAATCTGAACAGAAAAACCAAACAAAATTGGATCTCTCTCTCTCTTTTTTTTTTTTTTTTGTACTTTTAGGGAAGGGCCTACAGGGTGCTCAGGGTCTCACTACTAGATTGGACTTGTGATCTGCCTGTTATCTGTACTAACAGTGCTTAGACAAAATATCATGTTTGCAACTTGTACTATGAGTAACTACTATAAAGACAACAATATGCAATGTATTAATATT
>NW_004524599.1:1293277-1294994 GCF_000260255.1 Octodon degus
TACTTCTGGAAGCTTGTAACAAACCCCTCACTCAATGGGCAGGCCTGAGGCTATAAATCATACTACCTACTTGTGTGGTCATTTACTTAACTAAAGCAGTTGAAAGTCGAATTTCAGCATTTCAAGTATCTTATGATTTGAAATACATCCTCTTCCTTTTTTATTTATTTATTTTTTTGCAGAACCGGGGATTGAACTCAGACCCTTGTGCTTGACAGGCAAGTGTTTATTCTACTGAGCCATCTCCCTGGCCCCCCTCTTCCTTTTTTAAAAGGGAAAAGATTTGTATAGCAAACATATGTGGATGATAAGTTCAAAGAATACTTTGCTCTCTCATATACCAAATATATGTATGTATTTATACATACATGTAATATACATCTATTTATGTAAATACATACATATATAAATACATTTGCATGTTTTAAAATTAACAGTGGTAAACTATAATCTAAATACAACTGGAAAAGGATGATACATACTCGGTGTTGGAAAGCACTTTTTGTTCTTGTTATACTCACAGTAACAGATCTACAAACACTTTTTTTTTTAGAATCATGATGGTTTGTGGGCGTGAGCAGCCATGCATTTGACTGGTCCTCTCTTTCCTCACACACACCTAGCACAATACTGTGAGCAACCCTGGGGTGAATGGCTGTGAGTGTGCATGTGGGTCTGTATGTTTTGTGGTGATGAGTGTGTGGGTGTTTATAAAGAGATAATCCAAACAAAGTAAGACTGTTAAGAATGTATCATTACTTTGGGGGACAATATTAATGTTAAAATAGCTTCCAGGCAAGCAATTAAGTTATCCTGCAATCTAGATAGAAAACAATAACAGATATACCAATTATTAACATTGTTTTAGGAAGAAAGAAAGATGAGGAAAAGAAAAAAATGTAAGAAAAGGAAGGGGAAAAACATATTTTTCAGTATCATAGCATGATTATTTCTGCCATAAGAAATAATCCACAAAAACGTTTTTTTTTGAGGAGAAAATTTGTTGATTACCTACAGAGACTTTAGACATGCACTGAATCATAGGTACATGCTGGGCTTTTACATAGAGCAATGCCATTTATTTGGGACTTAGAACTCTAATTTCTTTTCTTTTCTTTTCTTTTTTTTTTTTCACTTATGTATTTGGTACAGGTTCTCACTATACAGATTAGATTTGTAGTGATTCTCCTGTTTTCAGTCTCCCCAGTGCTGGGATTACAGATATGCACCATTGTGCCCAGACTCTTTCACTGGCTCAGCTTGCCCCAGGGGTGAGGGGGCCTGACTTGTGGGACTGGGAATTGAACCCTGGTCCCTGCACTTGCCAAAGCAGACACTTAGTTCACTGAGCTATCTCTCCAGCCCTAGTAGTCTAATTTCTTTCCAGGGATAGGTAAAGAGGCCCCACAGTGAGGGGCTCACTTTTAGTAACCTGGGTACATTTAGAATTTTTCCCTTCATGTGTTGCTGGTCCATTCTGCTTATGCCAGTGAACACAGAAGAGAAGGGGAGAACTGGTACTGCCACTCTATAGACTTCCTGAGGGTGGACAGCATCTTGTGAGAATTGCAAGGTACCAGGAATAAGAACTTCACCCACAGCGCATGCCCAGTTGCTGGCCAACCTGGAAGTCTGGGCCAACCTGGAGGTACAGCCCAGGTCCCTTTTACCCAGGGCACTCCTCATTCATGGCATGAGCTCCAGGGAGGACAGGATT
>NW_004524599.1:1304037-1304644 GCF_000260255.1 Octodon degus
GAACCAGGGATTGAACTCAGGCCCTTGCGCTTGCCAGGGAAGCGCTTATTCCACTGAGCCATCTCCCTAGCCCCAATGGTGTTGTTTAAAATGAGTCAAAATGTTTTAAGGATGGATATCATTCAATAGCTTATATATAAATGATTCCACTTACTAATTGCCCTACCTCATTTAAAGTAGGATAAGAAATCATCAGCTTTGTTATTTTGGGCTTTGTTTTGAAATGATTTGCTCTATTAGAAAATATTTGTTGAAATATAAAATAATTTAATCATACATCTTCCAAATTTACTTAGTGTACTAATTTTCCCAGAAAAAAGTCTCCTTTTAATCAAGACAATAAAGTTCAATTTACTACTCTTATGGATATGTGAGGTTCAAATTTATATTCATGAATTTTTATTTGGTCAACAATGGGATGTAATTCTTTTGGAAGCTGAAGTTTAACTTTTTCTGTGTATTGACAGGTCTTACATTTGTGGTCAGCAATCTTTCAGAAATGTCTGTAGTCACCTGACGCAGACAGTATAACAAAACAAAGTTACTGAGAGGAACACAAAAATATTTTCTTACACACAAGGCTTAGAAGTCTCCTATGGCAGCTGTA
>NW_004524599.1:1304744-1311690 GCF_000260255.1 Octodon degus
GGCCCCTAAAGTTACTTAAAAAGACAAAGCCACTGAAGGTATAAAACTAGAAAGGAAGAGGTAAATGAGTTACTATTTGCAAACTATATAGCTAGAAAACTCTGGATCATTAACAGAAAAATAAACAACAAAAGAAGCAAAAGCACAAAATTAGCACCGAAAAATCAGAAGCTTTCACATAGACGAACAACCAGTTAAGAGAGATTTAGATGAGATTGTTCTGTTTACTACCAACAACACCCACTGCGTCCGAAATAAACTAAAAAATCATGCAAAACGGCAAGAAAAGCTTTAGTGAATGTACTCCTGAAGGTTACAAAAATGGAACCGAACCAACCCAAGGCATAGCCTGCCCTCGGCTGACTCAGCGCACACAGACGCAAGCTTTGGAATACAACTTACACACTTAATTTGATTTCAATAAAAACACCAACGTATTTCTTCTGTTGGTAGCCAAGCTATAAATAAAATAAAAAGGCCAATGAGCAGAAACATGCGAGAAAACAGGAGGGGAAGCCCATGAGGGGGAATCAGCCTGCCTCCTAGTCTTTTTCCTGATCGCTGGGACAAGGATCCAAAGCGCACAGTTTAACAGGAGGGGTTTATTTTGGCTCGCATTTTAGAGGTTGTCACCCGTGCCTAGTTGGGAGCCTGGTGGAAGGGCCTGGCGGCGGGAAGCCGCTCACGCTGTGGCCACCAGGAAGCGGCGAGAGAAGGGTGGAGCCAGGGAGGGAGCAAGTTTTCGGGTCACGGCCCCAGGGACCAGCCCCTTCCCCAGGCCCTGCAGCCCTAGCTGCCGGCCAGCAACGATGTCCCCATTATCCAATCGCCTTCCAAAAGCCTCAGCTAGGAACGCACGAGGGGTGGGGGCAGAATCTCGACTTAAACAATAACAGCCTGACTGTACGCAAAATTAATTATGACAGACTGATCACACATCAAACACACTCCACATCCTCAGCGGTTAAAACAGCGTGGCACTGAGACGCGAATGGAAAGCACAGGGAATGAACAGAAAGTCCAAAAATAGAGCCCAAATGGACAGGTACTCAGCATGTGACAAAGACAGCAATTCTATCATCAAGAAGAATCGAATGATTAATAAATGACAGTGAGACCAGACGAGCATACAAAAATATAACAGTCGTATACCAGGATAAAGTCAAATATGGGTTAAAATTACATGTAAAAAAATGGAAGTAGGCTGGGCTTGTGGTTCAGTGGTGAAGTGCTTGCCTATCATGGATGAGACCCCGGGTTCACCCAGGCTTTACAAAAGAGAAGAGGGGGAGGGGAGAGGAAAAGGAGCCAGAACCATTGGAGCACTAGTGTTAGAACAAAAACCTTTGAAACAATTCAAATCATGCAGCAATAAAAGAAAAATGAGGGCCGGTGACATAGCTCAGTGGACTAGGCACCTGCTTTGGCAAGCGCAGGGACCAGGGTTCGATCCCCCATCCCGCACGCTATGCTGGCCCTGTTCCTGGGGCATGCTGAGCCTGTGACTGAGTACAGGCATGATGGGGAGGCTGAAAACAGGAGGATCACTATGAGTCTGAGCTGCATAGTGAGACCCTGTACCAAATACATAAATAAAAAAAAAAGAAAAAAAATGACACATTTATGATAACTTTGGATATATAAAAACTTCTGCATGGCTAAAAAACATCCATCAGCAAAGTCAAAAGACAACGACGAAGTGGGAAAACTACCTGCACCTCTCACACAGACCAAAAGGCTAATTTCCCCACTATGCAAAGATCTCTAGAAATCAGTACCAAGCCAAGGGGCTCCCGGCTCCTGCCTGTGGACAAGGGTGGAAGTGGACAGTTCACAGACAAAGCAAGCCTGAAAGATGAAAAGATGCTCAGCCACACTTCAATGCAGGGAAAGCTGCTCCCCACCACATCTCCTGAGAGAAACAAGAGTTAGAATCCCACAGAGATGCCCCTTCTCCTCTCTTGGGGTGACATCGATCTGCACAGGTGAGGACGACGGCCAAATAGAGGCATCCCTGCAGTGCTGGTGGCGGGAATCCAGGGACCCGCTATGGAGGGCACCTGATAGTAGGTCTCCCAAGTGCCTCCCCTCTGCCCGGGGCGCTGCCTGTCCTTGCTGCTCTTCAGCCGCTGTCCCCGACTGTCACTGACCACACCACTCCATCTGCACGGCTGCTGCTGTTCTCTCTCTCTGGAATCCCCACGGGGCTCGGATAGTGAACGAAATGACTGGACACAGACAGGGAATGGGGAAGGCATTCCCAGCCCCTCCAGCCCTGCTGGTCTCCACAGCCTGTGTGTGTCTCTCTCCTGGAGACTCTGATCCTCAGGGCCTCCACTGACGCTCCAGGTCTAGGAGTAGTGGTGAGTCCTACTTGTGGTAAATCTGGGCTACTGGTTGTGTTCTTATGCTGCCTGCAGCTTTTCAATAGTCTCTCTATTAAATGCTCCTTAGTTGGACCATGCCACTTGTATCCGCCCAAGACCCTTTGGATACTCCTAGCAATCCCATTTGAGGGAATTCATTCTCAGATACACTTGTACAAGTAGGAAATTATGTGTACAACATGAGCAGAAGATTAGAAACAACCCAGTGGCCAGCAATAGGGGCTTGGTGAAATACATTATGATACTTACATAGATGCATATTATGAGGCTGTAAAAACTGAGAAAGCTCTACATCTACTAATAGAACAGATCTAAAATACAGGAAACAAAGAAAAAGAAGTGTAGAGCTGTTCTATAATAGGGACACAGCAGGGTCTGCCCATGTGAGGACTGGGTCTCCAAGGAGCCGATTCCTGGGGTGGTTACTGAGTCTGCATGGTCCTTTTAATATGTCAGTTGTGTCACTTAGCTTTTCTAGCACATGGTCTTCTTGGAAGGAAGGAAAGAAGGAAAGAAGGAAGAGAATGAAATAAAAGAGGAAGGAAAAGAGGGAAAGAGGGAGGGAGGGAGGGAGAAAAGAAATAGGACTTTCTCGTGCCAGCCAGATAGCTCAGCAGATTAAAGCACCTGCAAGCAGGAGCGGGGCTGGGGGTTTGATCCCTGGGCCTGCTGTGCTGGCCCCGCCCCCGGGGTGCGCTGAGATGGCAATTGAGACTGGGTGTGGTGGGTGCGCACCTGTAATACCAGCTCTTGGGAGGCTGTAAATAGGTGGATCACTATGAGTCCAATCTAGCAGTAAGACCGTGAGACCCTGACCACGCTGTAGACCCTTCCCTAAAATACAAAAAGAAAAGAAAGAAAGAAAGAAGACTTTCTTTAAAGATGGAGAAAGCAAGAAAGGAAAGAAAGGAGGGAAGGAGGGACAGTGGGGGAAAAGGAAGGAAAATAGATACTCGGTTGATTTCTTTGCATTTTCTTCCCGCACATGGAGGCTACTATGGATGGCTAACACAAAAAGAAAGGAGATGCCTGTCTAAGGCCTGCATGAACCCCAGAGGCAGAAATTTTCACAGCAGTCTCTTACTGTACCTCTGCTACTTGGAGACACCGAAGTCCACACGGACCCCTTGGCCTGGTGGTGGCCAAGACCCTCTGCATCTAGTTACAGGAAAAGGAAGCACTCAGATTAACACAAGGAGCAGGAGACGGGAGATTCCTTGGAGAAGCAGCCCTGCTGAAGGGGGAGTGGGGTGAGCGAGCAGACCTGGATGGGCTGGGTTGTACAGCGAACCCCAGGTGGTTCATCTTCCAGGGGCTGGGTTTCTGTAAGGGTCCAGATTATACACCATTAAAAGTGTGCATGTTTATTTTTGTAACAAGTACAAATTTCCCGTAAGTATTTTCTAAAATCAAAAGCAGTGGGAAAATATGTCTACAATTAATAAAATACACCAATGAACACCTTCGCAGGACCAAAAGCAGTTTGAGGAGAGGATGGATTTTTGGGAACCAGAGGGTCAGGTTTCCTTCTCTACCACAGTATTCCATTTCTGGGCATCTTTTTCTGACGCTGTTCCTTGTGCTGGCTTCTCACAGGGCATAGCGTCAACATGACTCAGTGGCAACAGCAGCGGCATGATGACGGCTGCGACGCCTCTCAAGAGAGCCGGTGCTCTTTCATCCTGTCAGTCTTGGTGCACTCACGGCGCATTGCCTAACAGTGACAGATGCCACCCTGTTGCAGGGGCTTCACTGGGAAGCCATGGAACTACTGCTACTTCAGGACGGAGCCAGCGGATGCGTCACTTGCTCAAGCTGAGAGACCAGAGGCACTTGGCACAAGCAGGGGCCGGGACGAGGTCAAGGTCACGGTGTGAGCAAGGGCCCGCTCTGAAGCCCAGAGACACCCAGGCCAGGGCTGCTCGGAGGGAGCGCTGCTGCTCCCTGTGCCCGTCTTTGAATTTATCACCCGAACAGCACGGCAGAGTGAACAAAATATTTGGTAGATAATGAAGGAACATTTAGCATAGTAATTGTGAGCCACCAAAAGTGAAACTAATAATTGTCTAAAAATGTTTGTCCTTTGAAAGATGGGGAACAAAGGATGGACTACTGTACAGTGTGATTTGATCGTATGTTAATGGGCACTAACGTTATGTGAATTTCACTGGTGTTTTTGTTCAAATGGTGGATCTCTCATCTTTATTAAACAAGTAATAGACTTTAAAAGGTCAATTTTAATCAAGGATATGAAATAAATATTTCCAACTCCTAGAAACATTTTTGATATAAAAATCTATAAAGCTTCAAAAAGATTTCAGGCTAGGAATAGTTACAATTAGAAGATGCTTCATAATTGTCAAATCACTTCAAAGTGGATCTGAGATTTGTCGCTTCATTACCAAGGATAACAAAAGAACAACTCTGTTAAAATCAACCCTAAAAATTGCCCTATTGGGTAAAAACTTCATTTATGGGTAAATAATGTCCAACCAAGAGCTCAGTATCATGTAGGTCCCCTTTCTAGAGGATCCTTTCCTTTAACACTGAAAACTATATTTACTCTAAACATCTATTATAACAGTAGGCATTGTTTATTGTTTTTTAAAAGAAATACAAATGCTGTCAGTATTGTTGGGTTGAAGAGTAATTTAAATAAGCCCTTTGGTTTATGCTGCGCACAAGAAGGCTTTAAAAGACCTAATCTTTTCTAAACCTGTTATGCTCCCTGGTTCAGCAGAGCTTCCTAATTGTAGCTATTAGTTCCCCCTTTTTGTGGTCTGTTCTGTCAATAGACTATTGAGTGCTCAGTAAATTAAGCCCGGCCAGCAGCCAGCACATCGAGACAGACGTTAAATCATCGCCTGGCTGTCCTTGTTCATTATTAGTATCTGTGAAATGGCTTTTAAACACAGGGACGGGATTTAACATGATGCACATTTGTGTCATTCTCAGATTTCCATACTGCACAATCAGGTATGTGAGTGTTTTTTTTTTTTTTTTCTAGGCAACAGGTGTGTTCCTGGGACAAAGTTCCATCCCCACTTCTGGCTTATGTGAGAGGCGGCAGCTGCAGGCTTAATGTGAATGACACAGGGTTCTGCTGGAGACAAAAAATAAACAACTGTTCCGAGTATTAAAGCAACAGGCAGATGGATGGTAGCTGCTGTGCTTTTCTTTGTATTGTGGAGTCAGGGTCTAATTTTCAGGGAACAAGTGTTTCTCTCTTTTTTTCTTTCTTTCTCTGTCCTTCCTGCCTTCTCTCCTTCCCTCCATCCTCTCAGTCCCTCCCTCCTTTCCTTTCCTTTCCTTTCCTTTCCTTTCCTGTCCTTTCCTTTCCTTTCCTTTCCTTTCCTTTCCTTTCCTTTCCTTTCCTTCCCTTTCCTTTCCTTTCCTTTCCTTCCTTAACTTTCCTTCCTTCTTTCCTCCCTTCCTTTTTGTTTCTTTTCTTCTGGTTTTTTTTTAATCTAGTGGGAAATACAAATTACTTTAAGAATTATACCTTCATAATTGAGACTATAACTTCCCTGCAGTCAGATTGTTCATGAATGAGGAGAAAGAAAAAAGCTAATGCAAATGAAGTTACACTTTATAGCTCACTTTGTTCTAAAAAGGATCTAAAAGGCCTATTTAGTATGCAACTTGAAGAATTAATATGCAAATCCTACTTTTTTTTTAAAAAGGGAAAGTTAACTACTTATTTATCAGCTTCATTAGTTAAAAGCTTCTGTCTAAATTTTCTGAGTCACTGCTAATAAGCATCACCACGTACAGTGCACCCCAGAAGCACAGCAGCCACGTTAATTAGTGGTAGCAATAACGACACAGTGATCATGAGGTCGTGGAAGGAGGCAAATGTTCGTCAGTCACTCCAGCAGCTCTCTTGGTGTACGGAGGATAATATTCCCTTGCTGCCCGTTCCCAGTTGTGCTCACCTCAGAATTGAAGGAAAGGGGCAGACTAGCTGATGAGAGAGCCTGTGACACTGTGGAGTAGGGTCTGAGTCCGCAGATTTTTCTGGAACTCAAGAATAAGAAAGTGTCTTCTCTTTTACCACTGGGTATCTTAATACGAATACTAAGGGGTGATTTAAAAATGTGGTGAATGTTTTATATTTTTTAAAGAATGTATTACAGTAAAAGACACATTGCCATGAGTTTGCCTCAAAATACTCCCCCGCACTTCAAACACACTTATCCCATCGTGCTTGATGCTCTCTGAAGCAGTTTTGGAAGTCCTTGAGCAGGAGGAGCTTTGGCCGTGCCGCTGTGGCTTCCTTGATGTCCTGACTGATGCAAAGCATTAACCTTTCATGGTCAGGTTGACTCAGAGGAAGGGCTGGAAGTTACCAGATGCCGTGAAGAAGGTGGACGTGGACGTGGACATGGATGTGGACGTGGACATGGATGTGGACGTGGATGCACCGCAATGATTGTAGTTAACAGAAACTACCACAAATGGCAGTGTGTCCTTGACTGTAATAATTTTTATTACAGTATTATTAGTCACCATAATTTGTGACTACAACTTATTTAATAAAAATAAGGTCATAAGAAGAA
>NW_004524599.1:1317620-1325294 GCF_000260255.1 Octodon degus
TATATACACAAAATAGGATAAATTTACAGCTACTTTCGCTTAATTCAATGAGAAGAAAGAGGTGTACTAACAGTGTTTGGACAGAGTATCCTGTCTGCTTCTTGTACTATGGATAACCACTAAGAAGATAACAATGTACAGTATATTGACTATCAAAACTGTCCTATTAATCAGCTGTGAAACTGTTTCATTCATATTTATTTCTCAATAAAAAATAAATATATTAAAAAAAAACCTTACAGGTCTCTGGCAGCGCTCTTTCAAGCAGCACCGCCTTTCAACTCATTCAAAGCATTTTAGTTTTCATCTTGTTGGGGGGCAAAGACATGGCCAGCACGTTGGTGCCTGCGCAGTAATTTCTGTCCCATGACACACAGCAAGGCCCAGCTCAGCTCCAAATGTGCCTGACTGGCATCACCGGAGATCTCTCCTGGGAAGACGATTTTGCCCTCTCTTTTTCCCCAGGCTCTCTCAGTATCTTCTCTCCCCACTGAAAGAACCTAATAGGATTCAAAACATGTCAGATAAGGAGATCCATGTGGGACAAAAATAGAGTCACCATCTGATTAAATACAGAACACCCAGTTGAATTTGAATTTCAGGTAAGTGATAAATACATTCCAAGCCCCTAATTGTTCTTCATCTGAAATTCAAATGTAACTGTTGTCCTGTATTTTTATTTGTTAAAGTGCAACCCTAGGCAAGGAGGATTGGAAAAGTTATTGTAGATAACTTGGAGAGCCTGCCACAGAAGGCACCCTTTCAAAGAAGGCATTTTTATTTATTTATTTTTTTCTGTATTTAGTGCAGGGTCTACAGGGTCTCACTATCCAGACTGGACTCATAGTGATCCTCCTGCTTTCAGCCTCCCAAGCACTGGGATTACAGGCATGCACCACCACGTCCAGGATCAATCACTGTCTCAGCACACCCTGGGGGCGGGGCTGGCAAGGTACGCTGGGGATTGCCCGCCGCTGCTCTGTCTAAGCAGGCGCTTTAGTCCGCTGAGCTATCTGACTGCCTAACATTTTTATTTTTGATCAGACAATTTTTTTTTAAAAATTGCAGTTGGCATTAAGGCTGCAGTGGTGAGAGGGAATCTGGCTGGGAGGAGGCAAGGGTAAGACCATGCGGTGTGGCCCTGTGACATCTATCCCAGGTGGCTTCACATCTGTCACAGCCTCCTTCAGAGCTGTAAACGTAAAAGGCTTGTGCTCAAAAGTAAAAATCAGGGCCAGGGAGATGGCTCAATAGAATAAGCACTTCCCTGGCAAGTGCAAGGGCCTCAGTTCAATCCCCAGTTCCGCCAAAACAAACAAACAAACAAACAAAGAAAGTAAAAATCTATATTCGTTTCTACTCGAGAATACTTGTTTTCTCCCTGGTGATAATGACTTAGATAATGTATTTAGCCTCCGAGTGTGGAAACAGCAGTCTACTCGCTAAAAGGAGACAATAGTGACTTTGGGCAGCCGGATTGTGCTCTTAAGGCCCGAGGATGCTGGTGATTGTTCCGAGTTGTAGGCTAAAAAGCTTTTCTTTTCTTTCTTTCTTTCTTTTTTTCTTAATTGGTGCATAAAATGTGTAACATAGTTACGAGAAACTTTCTTTCTCCTTTCCAGAAACCTCTTGCCCTTGGCTAATGTTGCAGTTACAAAGGAAGGAAGGCCCACAGGAGCTGCAGGCAGGTGGACCCCGTCAGTCCAGAGACCTGCAGGACGAGGATCAAGCTAAGGACGTCTCTGGGTGCAGGTGGCGGAGGATGCGCACTCTTACCTCCGTTGACACCGTTGACCTCCCCGAAGACTCCAGGGGCCGGGGACGCCTCTGCGGACAGCCGCTCCAGACTGCTGACGGCACGCTCCAGTCTCTCCACCAGGCCCTGCAGGTCCGCCATGCTGTGGGGACAAAGGCACAGAGGCCAGTGAGCTCCCGGTAGGGGCGGCACAGGCAGCAGGCAGAGGGGTCATCTGCAGGGACTTGGCTGCCCGAAAATTGTTTCTACCCGTGAGGAAAGTACGCAAAATTTAAGAGAACACAGTGCTTAGGACACACAAAAGCGAATGCCTTTGGGCTTATTTTCTGTTGGATTCATTCACTTGCACAGAAGTGTCAGCATGGACACGTATGACACAGGTACGCGCTCCCTGTACATGCCTGCGGGGGGGCTCCCTGTTACCCACCAGTTGGTAGCCAGGACTCACCTCGGAGCCCGCACACATAGGGACACTCCTGTTAGTACTGTCAACTCTTACTGTGCTCAATAGAGGGAGCATCTTTTAATTATTTCCAGGAATCCTTCCTGCTAACATATAATCCTCCAGGGATTCTAATCTCACTAATAATTCTTATTTACTTAATTGTGTGACTCAAATAGCTCAGAGCAAGAGAACTACGTGCTTATGAAACTGCATTATTTAGCAGATGGGGTGCGGGGCGTTGCCTCCAAGTGCTAATTGTTATGAATTTGTTCAAATGTTTCTCTCTGTGTGTGTGTGTGTGTGTGTTTTCTGCCTCTCTTTTGTCTGTCTTGTTCTCTGTTTCTCTGTTTTTCTGTCTCTCTTTTGTCTCTCTGTCTCTTTCTCTGTCTGTCTCTGTCTCTGTCTCTGTCTCTGTCTCTGTCTCTGTGTCTCTCTCTCTGAGCCTTCACACTGAGGTACAGCCTCAGACCCTTTACATTTTGTTCACTTTGAGAAAAGGTCACTGAGTCACTGAGTTACCCAGGTAAGCCTTGAACTTTGGATAGTCTTGTCTGAGCCTCCGAGAGCGATAGGATTATAGGTGTGTTCCAACATACCAGGCTGCTCAGTTATTTTAAGTTAAAATTACTTTTGGATGCTAGGAGTTTTATTATTATTTTTAATTAATTAATTAATTAGTTTGGTACAGGGTCTTGCTACACATAATGATCTTCCTGTTTCAGCCTCCCCAGAGCTGGGATTATAAGTGTGTGCCACCACCTTCGGTTTTGGTGGCTGGGCTCGGTGTGGGGCTAAAACGGCATGTGGTCCAGGGATTGAACCTGGGTCCTTGCGCTTGCCATGCAGGCACTTAGACCATCAAGCTACCTCCCCAGCCTATATGGCTTGTGGTGCCAGGGATTGAACCTCGGTCCCTGTGCTCTACCTAAACAGGCTCTTTAGTCTGCTGAGCCATCTGGCCCGCCCTTGCCCAGGATTATTCTTGCTGGCATAAATGAGGAATGAAGCCCACTAAAATACAATAGGAAGAGCACTGCAGCTGCCCCCTTACCCCGCAAGGTGTGTCAGACTGGCTGCGTCCACGCTCACTGTGTCGGACTGCCAACTCCTAGCCAGCCACACTACATCTTTATTCCTGGACTTTCATGTTACCCTAACACAGTGTCAGGATGAGACACAGTCGTGGCAGACAGCTGTACAGAGTGTGAGGGCAGAAGACCCCAGAAGTCCAAGCTCTGGCTAGAAGGACATGGGACCCTGTACTGTGCAGGTGGAGGCCAGGCGTGGCAGGTGTGGCTTTCAGAGACGGCTGGTTCTGAAGATAATGACGTGGGGCCCAGCAGCCTGCTAGAGCCCCTGCCCTTCTGCCTACCTCCAGCCAAGCCTGGTGGCCTGACGACATCCCTAGTCACCAATGTGAGCAGTGACGGGTCTTGGATTGGCTAACTGCCATGGTCTGGGGTGGACAGATGGAAGGGTTTCTTGAGAATGAGGGACCTTACAAGTCCACACACTGTAAAGCTGAGCACACAGGACAGTGGGTTCCTGAATTCCAAGACTGCATGAAGCTCCTGGAAAGGAACTACCCATTTAGAAATACAGAGGAAAAACAATGTTGAGCCCCTTTTTTCTCCTTTGATTAATTTAATCTGATATTATTTTATTCTATTTTGATTGTGGTTAAAGTTTGGAGGTGTTTTAAAATCTTATTTTCTTTTTTCTTCCTTTTTTTTGTTTTGGTCTCCACCTACCTTTTTTTCTCCCTCTTTTAATTTTCTCTTCTTTTTCTATTTTTTTCCTTTAATTTTCTCTGTTTTTATCTATTTCCTTGTCTGCTTTTCTTTTTTTAAAAAAACTTTTATCTAATACTATTAATTTCCTTTTACTTCTTGAGTTTGCCAGTCAAGCGCTTATCCTACTGAGTCATCTCCCCAGTCCCTCTTTTACTTCTTAATAGGATCCTTTATTTCATTTTTGTCATCTTCTTCTCATCTTCCATTGCTTAACTTTTCTTTCTTTTTTAAAAACTATATTTAGCATAGGGTCTAGAGGCTCTCATTACACAGATTGGACTTATAGTGATCCTCCTGTTTTCAGCCTCCCAAGCACTGGCATTACAGGTGCGCACTGACACACCCATTCTCAGTCACCATCTCAGCACACCCTAGGGGCAGGGCCGGTAGGGCACACCGGGGATCGAATCTTGGTCCCTGCATCTACCTAAGCAGGCACTTTAGTCCATTTAGCTATATGACTGGCCCTTCCATTGCTTAATTTTTCAAATTTTACTTTTTCATGCTTCCATTCCCCACATCCTCTCTCCTTACTAGTAAAGCCACCAAACCTTATGAATCTGTAGATAGTTGCCTATCTTCTGTTACTGTTGAATACTGTTGTATTGTTAGTGGAGGTAAAGTTGTCCCTTTTAACACATATTTACTATATGTCAATGTTTGATCTCTCTTACTGTTTATACATGATCACTGATCTCTTTGCTATGGTTAAGGATGGTGCATTATTGGTTATTAGGCTAGGTCAATATGAAGTTTGTCTGTGATGCTCCTGTTGCTGATTTTAGTACCATGGGCATCATAGTTGTTGCTATCGATTCATTTTCCCTGTCAGTCAATACCTGGATCGCCTTCGTGACACTAATTACACTGCCACTTTCTAGACAATTGGGTACTGAGACAAATATACTACAGCTTCCTCTCCCAAATAAACAGATGGGGATACCTTGGGGCAGAGGCAAAGGCCTGTATTTAATGATGTAAATCACTGAAAAGCAGACACTAACTAAAGAGGTCTCAGTACAAGCAACGAAGTTTTCAACTATCATCAACCTGGAAGCCTTAGCACAAAAACAATGGTGAAAAATTTTAGCCAACTGTCTCTCAGACAAAGAACTTCTCTCTAGAACATATAAAGAATTAAAAAATAAAAATCAGACCTCCAGAATTCAAAGATCCAATCAAAAAATGGGTATCTGAAATGAATATACACTTCTCAGATGAAGAAATACAAATGGCAAATAAATATATGAAAAATGGTTTCACACCATTGGTCATTGGAGGAATGAAAATTAAAACAACACTGAGATTCCATCTCACCCCAGAAAGAATGGCTGTCATGGAGAAGTCAACCGATAACAAATGCTGGAGGGGCTGTGGGGAAAAAGGAACCCTTCTCCACTGTTGGTGGGAGTGTAGACCGGTACAATCATTATGGAAATCAGTGTGGAGATTCCTTAAAATACTAGGATTGGAGATCCCATTCAAGCCAGCTATTGCCCTCCTGGGAAATAGTTCAAAATGAACTGAAATCCTCATACCACAGTGATATATGTGCACCCATGTTTATAGCAGCACAATTTATTATATAGCTAAATCTTGGGAACAACCCAAATGTCCATCAACTGAGGAATGGATAAAAAGGATGTAGTATTTTTACACAATGGAGCATTCCTCAGCTATGACAAACATAAACTTGAGGCTTTTATAGGTAAATGAGTACAGCTAGAGAACCAGAATCATAAGTGAAATAAATTAGACTCATGTGTAAACATTATATTGTCTCACTAATGCAAGAACCTGAAAGAGTACATAAAATCTGAAAAGTATAATAGAAACACAACAAGATAAAACAACAAATGCCACCTCAAACTCCCAACTTATCCAAAACCAGTGAAGGGAGCATTGAGGGGGAGAAAATCAGAAGTCACACAGTTGAATTATTTGAAAGGAGAACAGATAACAAAATAGACTAACATGGTGCTTGGTCAATTCAAAAAAGATATAACTAAATAGATAATGGTTCATTCTAATAAATCAAATGATCAGTGAAGCTACAGAAGACAGCAATAAAAAGCTATGTGAGCTAGACAAAGCAGTGCAAAACATGAGTGCTGAGCATGAAAGTGAGTCCGTGGAAAGGTGTCAAACAGGAATTCAAGAGACTAAAACTCCTGTTGGAAGTACAGACAGAAGAACCAACCAACGTGAGGACAACGTGTCAGAACTAGAAGACAGGACTTGGTCAGCGATCAGTCACTGAAGAGGCATCTACACACAGCAAGAGAACATGAAAAGTGGAGCAACAGCTGCTAGATTATGCACAGAAGACCAATCTAAGATGAACTGGAATCAGTGAAAATCAGAAGACAGCACACATGGCCGAGAGCCTGTTTACAAAAGTAATAGCAGAAAACACTCCAAATGCAGGAAAGGAACTTCACTTACAGATAAGTAAGGCGTATATAGTCTCCAAAGAGCCACAATCGGAAAAGAACCATCCCACATCACCTCACAGTAATTCTCAGAAGTCCAACACAAGAATGGAATCTTGGCAGTTGTTAGAGAGAAGCAATGAATCACTGATAAAGGAAAGCCCATGAGAATTTCAGGAGACTTCTCAACACACACCTTAAAGGCTAGGAAGCCTGAAGTGAAGACTTTCAAGCCCCACCCCATCTTCCAACCCAGGCTGATAACCTCACAAAGCTGTCTTTCAAAAACTGATGGAAAATAAGATAGCTCCATTATAAGAGCACTTGAAGAAATGCATGACCATGAAACCAGTACTCCAGAACAATTTTCAAGGATATTCTAGAAAGAGACAAGAAAGCTAACAATGCCAGAAGGTCCAACAGAATGTGTGCACCAGGTAGGATGAGCAATTAAGCAGAAGGGGAAGAAACGAAATCAGCACCAGTGAAATAGTACTGTAATAGGTACAAGTCAGTACGTACAAGTAACAACCCTCAATGTGAATGGTCTCAATTCTCCAATCAAGGGACACACACTGGCAGAATGGATCCAGAGGCAAAATTCTCTGGCATGCTGAATATTTGATATACACTAAACTCAAAAAGAAATTCACAGATGAAAAAAAATCAAGGGTGGAAAATAATATTTCATGCAACAGGAACCTAGCAAGAAACAAGAGTAAGTGTCCCACTATCAGGCACTGTGGATTTTAAGCTAAACTGATTAGAGGAGGCAAAGAAGGTCGCTACATATTAGGTAAGGAAAAAGCTCAGTAGAAGGACATAGTAATTATAAAATACATATGCACCAAACTACAGGCTTTTTTTTTTTTTTTTTTTTTGCTGTCTCAGGTTACTCTAAGGGCAGGTCTGGTAAGGCATGTGGAGCTGGGAATAAAACTGCGGTATCCTGAGCCTGACTGCATTTGCATGAGCAGGCGCTTAACTGAGCTAACAGGCAGGCCCCCTGAATCAAACTACAAACACTGCTAACTATAAAAAAGGTAACAACATTACAGTTATAGTGGGGACATCAATACCACATTACCACAAATAGCTCTAGACAAGAAATCAACAAAGAAACATCAAAATTGAACCAAACCTTAAAAAAAAATGGATTTTGAGACCCAGTCCTAGCCCAGGTCCGGTGAGTGTGTGGAGAGCTTCCTGCTACCCTGCGCCGGTGGGACCAGTCCCAGCCCAGGCGCA
>NW_004524599.1:1332889-1334153 GCF_000260255.1 Octodon degus
TGTTCTAATGGTGTTTGTAAATAGGATCACAAGTCCGCATCTTGTACAGCAATTAACCACTAAGAAGAATATATGCAGTGTATTAATTGTTGAAAAATAAAAAAAATAAAAAAATAAAAAGAAAATTGCAAAGGAATAAAAAAAATGGATTTAGTAGATATCCATGGAGTGTTCCACCACCACTACCAGCATACACACTATTCTCAACAGCACACTGTACTTTCTCTGAAATAGAATACATATAGTCCAATAAAGTATACTTAAGTAAATGCAAAAATAGAGAAATTATACTATGCATACTATCAAATCACACTGCAAGGCAGCTATAACTCAGTGGCAGTAAAGCCACAGATATACACAAGCACATGCAAATTAAACAGCACACTCCGAGTCACGGAAGCAATCAAGGAAGAAATAAGTTTTTTGCATGAAAAAATAATAAGACATAGTAGAACTTAGGGAATGCAGTGAAAGCAGTTCTCGGCGGAAGTTTATAGCTGGGAATGCTCATATCACAAAAGCAGAGTGCACCCAGATAAATAATCATGCAAGAAAAAATACAAATACAAGGCGAGTACAAGGAAGGAAGATAATAAAGTAAGTGTAGAAATCAGTGAAATGGAAACTTGAAAAACAATACAAAGAATGAATAAACCAAAAATCTGGTTCTTGAGACAATGAATGAAATGCATGATGCCCTAGCCAATCTTGCCACAGAATGAAAAGAAGGATGCAAATCGATGCAATTAAAAATGAAAAAGTAAAATCATAATGGACATCACCAAAATCTAGAAGATGATTAAGAACTATCTTACAAAACTGTTTACCAATAAATTGGAGACCCAAGAAGATATGGAGAAATTCTTAGCTATATATGAATTACCAAAACTGAACTGTGAGGTTTTAAAAGCCCTGGATAATCCGATAAAAGGCAATGAGATTAAAGAGATAATAATAATTAAAAAATCTTATGAACTAAAAAAAATAAAAAATAAGCCCCCGTCCTGATAGAGTCACTGTTGAATTTCACAAGAACTTTATGCAAAAATATAATACCAATAATCTTCAAACTCTTTCATGAAAATGAAAGGGAATGAATATTCCCAAAATCATTTCTGGACTATCATGACCTTGATGCCAAAACCAGATAAGGATCCAACCAAAAAAGAAAACTATAGGCCAATCTCTTGATTACCATGACTCTTCAATATAGTCCCCAAAACATTAGCCAGAGCAGTCAGGCAAGAGAAAAGACAAAAAACAA
>NW_004524599.1:1334657-1335627 GCF_000260255.1 Octodon degus
TTTCTTTCTTTTTTTTTTTTTGTGGCCAGCTCAATCTGCCCTGGGGGTGGGGCTGGCATGGAATGTGGTGCCAGGGATTGAACCACAGTCCCTGTGCACTTGCTTAAGCTTGCCTAAGCAGGCTTGTTAGACTGCTCAGCTATCTTGCTGGCCCTGGAGGATCCTTTCTAAAGCATAAGCTAAGTTACCTTTAGTCCTCTGGCCAGGGCTCTCCATGGTTTCCCATTAGCCTGGAGTAAGAGTGCATCCCTGCCCATGGCTGACCAAGCCCGCTGATCCATCCCAGGGGCCTTGGCCCTGGCTGCCCTCTCAGTATGGTCTGCCTTCCTCATTTGCTCCACAGCTCAGCCCTTCTTTTCCACTCAGATATCTCAACAATGCTACCTCCTCCGGAGCACCTTCTCCTAGTCGTATCCCCACTATGGGGACTTTTAATGTCCGTATTCTGCTTTCTTTCTTATTCTATCTATACTACCTGAGTTAGTCTATGTCCTACCTGTGCTGTCTGTTCCCAGAGTGAAGTGAAACTCCCTGATGTGTATTTTTTACCCCTGGCCGCAGCTCCGAGAACAGTGCTAGCAGCATGCCACTGGCGGGCACTGTGGGCACGAGGGACAGGTCAGTGCCTACATCAGGGCTTCAGCCACTGCCTGCGCAGGAGCAAGAACACATCACACCTCTAGGGTGCCTGAGGCTGGGCTCCTGAGCTCTCCAGAGAGCAGGGATGACAGTACTCACATGAGTCTCCACGTCGCCGGCTAGGATCTTGCTGTTCCGTAAAAACTCTGCCACCGTGCTGTTCATCAGCTTATCAAAGGCTTCCACAGGGGGCGCCACACCTTGGGAAGAGGGACACTTTGTTATTGTCCAGAAGTTTATGGAAAGCCCGGGACCATCTTGCATAAGTAACATGGATGTTCACTATCATCCTTGTCATTCCCATTAATTCTTTCACAAAGCCACTCCTTCA
>NW_004524599.1:1335727-1354878 GCF_000260255.1 Octodon degus
GCAACTCTTTGGAAGATGCCTGCGTTTATGTTCACGTGAAGAGGATGACAGCAGTTGTGTTCATCACCTGATGTGGAGTTCATGAAGAGAAGCAAAATTTTGCCCAACACTTCTGTTTGCGAACCAAACTCTTCACGATCAGAAGCATTCGTGAACTGAGGCATGACTGTACTTTAAAGTTATTCATGATAGAATTGATGCCTACACTCCTCTCTGGAACCCAGTCCAACCTGTCCAAGTTCATGAGATTCAGTTCACAGACGCCACCACCCTGAGCGTATGGACCTTGACTGCCTTTGGTAGAATCAGGCCACTGCTTCAAGGACAATCAAATGTGCCTTATCTCTGTCATGGCCTGTGGCTCTTCTCACTTTGAAAAACTTTGCAAGCATTTTTCTTGGCAAAAGAGTAGCAGCTTGCTTCTAAATCAGAGACGCTGCTGCCCTAGAGTCTGGGTGAGTTTCACTGCTCTGAATTAGTGAATGTTGTGTATTTCTCCAGGGAATCAGGTAATTGCATTTCTCTTCTGTATTTTCTGTCTCCGTGTGTTGGTTTTAAATACAATGATGACATGCTGTCGCATTTTTCAAATGCAAGGCAACACTTATCCAGCTACACGCTCATCGCTGTGACTCTGCAGGCCGTGTCAGCCATCAGGTGTGGAGGCAGGGCTCGCTGTCTGTTCTGGAAAGTCATCGCTCCTGAAACTGCCAGCAGCGACTCTTTCGAAATATGGAACAGTGTTCTCGGCACTGCTGAAATCAGCATCTAATCTCAAGGGGACTCAAAATTAGAAGTTTCTCATCTATTCTTTTCCTCTTCACGTCAGAGCATTTGACTCCATCGTGATAGAAGGGGAAAAAAGGAAGAAATTTAATTGAATCCTTTACGTAATCTTGCAAGGGAATTGGGTGTCTTGTAGGTGGGTGAAGGCCATTGGAGAAATGATGAAAACCCCTCCAAGCTTTTAATAGTTGCCCATCTGCTCAGTTATCTCTGTTCCCTGTTACTCAACTTGCCAAATGTTACCACCGTGGACCTAGTCTGTGATAGGAAAAAAATGTGTTTGCTTTGTTAGCAAGCGCCTGCCCCCAACAGAAAAGCTCTAGCCACCCCAGCAGCTCCCAGCTCAAGCCACTTCAGGGAGGCCTGTCACATTTCACACTTAGGCCTGCCACCTCTGACTGCGGCTTAATCAGACTCTCCGCAAGACCCCCACTCCTGCTCTCTGATAGTGCCCCATCCGTTGAAAGACACTGGGAGTTAGCCCACCAACTGCCGGGCTGGCCAGATTGCTCTGGAATGCAGTCTGAAGGGGACTTGGATGACACATTCTGTCAAATCACCATGAGCAAGACAGAACTCTTTCTTCAGCCTCTAAAGGGATCAAAACACAGTTCACACAAAGCTGGGAAATGCCCCTCAATTTAAAATTCTGGAGCAGCAGGTTCTGAATGAAATGGAAGAATAAGGAAAAGAAAAAATATACCAGGACATATGAGCATTAACTGGGAGGCTGAGGGGGGGGGTTCTAGGATGGCTCTCTCTCTCTCTCTCTCTCTCTCTCTCTCTCTCTCTCTCTCTCTCTCTCTCTCTCTCTCTCTCTCTTTCTTCCCCCTCTTTCCTTTCTCTCTCCCTCCCTCCCCCTGTATCTGCTCTCAGATGCTACACTGCCATCAAGAATGAGGAAAGAACAGAGCTGCAGACTCTCAAAGTTCTTTCCAAGTATTCTCATATGCTTTACCTTTTGAAAAAAAGAGTTAGCCAACTTTTGATAGGAGTCAGGAGTTACAAATTAGGTTGTGGAAATGCATAGGAGAGTCTCAGAAAATATAGATGCTGAGGGCAGAGTCAGGAAAGAGTCACAACCAGATGGACAGGTAGAAGAGTATGGGTCAGGAGGCCAGCGGAGCAGGCGGCTATGGCAAGGTGGTGGGGCATGAGACAGTCGTGAGGAGCTGGAAGCCAGATCCACAGCTGGAGAAGCAAGGGGATGGGTCTGATAACACAGCTCAAAGGTGACTGTCTCAAAGACAACTGTTTCTAGTTGTCTTATTCAAGAAGAAGCCAAGCCAAGGTGAGGCCCCCCGCACTTAGAGTTCACAAGGTACATATACAAACTTAGACCACAATGTAATGGTGATGAAAGAGAAAACTTAGCATCTATGACTTTATATCTTTTTAGCAATCCATTTTAAGAAACCATGCTGAAATGAATCTATCTGTCTATCTATCATCTATCTATCTATCTATCTATCTATCTATCTATCTATCATCTATCTATCTATCATCTATCTATCTATCTATCTATCTATCTATCTATCTATCATCTATCTAAATCCTGTCTCTGTGTCTCTGTGTCTGTCTGTCTGTCTCTCCTTCCCTCCCTATCTGGCTATTTATTTATTTTGCTTTTTGAGACAGTAGATAGCCATGTGATTCAGGCTGGCTTTGAACTTCCAGTGACCCTCCTGCCTCAGTCTCCTGAGTGCTGGGTCTACGGGAGTGTGCCACCGTGTTCAGCACTGAGGTGAATCTTAATTCCTAGTTTGGCATTAATTTTTTGAATATTTTCTTTTGAGTTTCATCATAATGAGAAGTACACACATTCATCCTTGCCATTTTTTACTTTGAATTGCCCCCTCCACTTTTCCTTTTTTATTCTGTTTTTGTTTTTGCACATATTGTAAACCTAGGTCTCTAGAGGGTGCGTCAATACAGGGTTAATGATTTAATCAGAGTAATTAGCATTTTATTCTCCTTACATCATCAATTCTTTGTGTTTGGAAGATCTGAGATCCTGTCTTATAGATCTCCATAAAATATAGACTAGATTGTTGGAAGCTACAGTTACCCTCCTGTGTGCTACACAACACTACAACTAGGATTTATTCCTTTTATCTATCTATATTTTGGTATCTATAATCTAGCATCCCTCTCTCCCCTTCCCTCACCTTTCCTACACTCTAAGACTCACTATTCTACTCTCTCTCTCTCTCTCTCTCTCTCTCTCTCTCTCTCTCTCTTTTAATTTTCACTTATGTCTTTGGTATAAGGTCTCACTATGCAGCTCGGACTTGTAGTGATTCTCCTGTTTTCAGCCTCCTCAGTGCTGGGATTATAGACGTGCTCCACCACGCCCAGACTGGGTCACCAGCTCAGTGTGCCCTGGGGGTGGGGCCAAAGCAGCATGCGGGACTGGGGATCGAATCCTAGTTCCTGTGCTTGCCAAAACAGGCGCTTAGCCCACTGAGCTATCTTGCTGGCCCACTACCCTCTTCTTTTTTGAGTCAATATTTTTGGCATCTCTTCATCTATACCTATTGTAGTAACATTTGTAGCAAGCCAGCAAACATCAGTGTTTTGGTGAATCCTGTGAGCTGATCCAGAAAACTAGCTGAACTTGAGGCAAGGATTGTGGGCACTTAATTTACCACGTGTGATCCAAAATTATAATGAATGGTTACATTAAAAAATCTGTTATAGTAAAAGACAAATTCCTTCCTTCCTTCCTTCCTTCCTTCCTTCCTTCCTTCCTTCCTTCCTTCCTTCCTTTCTTCCTTCCTGCGGAACCAGGGATTGAACTCAGGCCCTTGCACTTTCCAGGGAAGCACTTATTCCACTGAGCCATCTCCCCGGCTCCTGGGTGTCCTCTTTCATAAGTGTTTTTAGTTGCACTGTCCTGATTGCTCTGATGTCCTGAATTAGCTCAAAATGTTGATAGCAATTCCACCAAATACGAACATTATGGTGTGCTCCCATCCACCTTACCCACTGGCTCTGCCGTGTGACTTCTAGCTCTTTCCCCAAAATCAAAATGGGAAACCTTGACAGGTCAGTGTGTCCAGTTGGTTCAGGATGTCCAGACAGCTGTGGCTGTGCAACTGAAGACCCTCCCATAAGAGGACACCCAGAACTGCTTCAAAAAGTGACAAGTATGACGAGATAAGTGTTTGCAGTAGGGGGAGTATTGTGAGGGGTTCAATGGCCAACGGTCTTTTCTAGTTATAAATTTTTATAATTTAAACCTCTACCCTATTGTCTATCACACCATGCATACCAGGTGGTCAGAAGCACATGCACAACAAGCTGGGACTGCAACTGGCATCCAAAGGAGGGAGTGGTCTGGGGTACTGAACCTTCAGGTCCTGGGATCTGACACAATCTCTGAGTAGACAACTTAGGACCTTAGCTGGTGCCTGGAGGGGCAGAAGTGATCAAGCGATTGGTGTAGTGAGAATACAGTGGAAGAACCACGTCGGAGGTGGTTTTTTCAACATGGGGCTCATCACATGTGTGTCACCTCCTGGGATCTTGTCAGGAATGTGCTCCTCTAGGAAAAGGGAGAGCTTCCTGATGCACTTCTTTGAGAAGGGAGAGAGTTTCACATGGTGAAATTATAGCAGAAATAAGATTATAGAAAGAGTAAACACCGAGTGACCAATTAGGGGGCTCTCATGGTCCAGAAGGGCAACAGGAAGCTCAGCTCAGCAGAGGAAGCTGGTTGTGAATTAGCTCATGGACTGGACTTGAACTTAGGGTGGGGAAGATGTCAGAGATAACAGGGCTGATGGTGGACATTTGAAGGTTGGGTGAGAGGTGCTGAGTTGAATTTTGGACACAGTGTGAAATATCTTTAAGACACCCAGAGACATACGTACAAAAGGCAGTTGGCTACCCCGAGATTGTGTTTTGACATTTGCCCACAAATGTGCTTGAGAGACATTTCTGCATAGGAGCCAGCTCATGCCAAGTGTATGGGTAATATCCCCGAGAGAGGAAATGTCAAATGAAGAGGGAGTAGGACTGAGCCTTGTAGGAGTTGCTGGTTTGATGACCAGATAGAGGAAGAACACATCTAGGAAAGCTAGTCACTTGTTAGATGTGCAGAACCAACCACCAACAGTCTGCCTCCTGCAAAGGATGGGACAAAGAGAAATTGCTGGGAATACGCAGGCAGAAACATGCTTACCTTTTCCTGAATTGCTGAATTCAAAAGTCAGTATAGTGCCATGGGGGGTCCATTTATGTATGTGCCATCCATGAAATGGCACTATCATAAGGACAATGTTTGCCAAAGGACGGGCACAGAGTCTGTGGCTGTAAAGGGTGGCCTTGGGAATTCCACCAGGAACATCCCTTGGTAGTGGTGGGTGGGTTGTGTATCTTGATAGCAGCGGTGGCTGCACAAGTGAAAACAGAGAGTAGAGTTCCACAGTACGGTACCAAGCCAATGACATCAGAAGAAAGCTGTAGTTCAGTTGTAGAGTATTGTGTTCATTTCAGTTTCCTGGTTTTGGTATACAGTAATACAGTTATCTAAGATGTCAAAATTAGGGGTAGGTAGTTGAAGGATACAGGGAACTTTGAATAATGGTTGCACATTTATGACTGTTTCCATTCAAAATGCTTTTAGAAGCCAATGAAAAGGAGAGAGGTATTAAATTTACAATGAAAAGAAGTTCTGGAGAGGTGTCTTGTCTTTAGCCATTTGTCCTTTAAGTGCAGCAGGACCACTGCCATCGTCATTCCTAGTGGTCTATGGCAAGGACCTCTCTCACTAGAGTTGAAGTTGGGACAAGGCCTTGTCCCTGGAAGACACTCTCGGGAAGTAGTCTGACTGACTTAAAAAGCACACCAGCTTGCAACAAGATCTACTTTCTTGACTATTGCTGGTCACAGATGAGGACTGCTCCATTCTGAGAAATCAAGCCTTACCCATAATTTCACATTAGAGTAAGGAAGGAGCACACATACCTGGAAAGGGTATATTTAAAATAACAGTTTGCCTGGGTGCTGTGGTACAGACCTACAATCTCAGCTCAAGAGGCTGAGGCTGGAGGATTGCTCTGAATCTGAGGCCAGCCTGAGCTACACAGTAAAACCCTACCTGAGCCCCACCCAGAAAAACAAAATTCCAGTATAGTCTACTTTTCTTGTACAACACAGTACAACAGAGAACAGTTCTAAAACCGCAAATCAGGAATACTTAGGTAGCAAACACTAGTTTAGGCCAGGTCAAAAACTGTAACATTACTTTAGGTACCAGTGCCTCAGGAATCTCTCATGTGATCTCTTTACTTGCTTTCTAAATTGTTTTTAAAAAATTATTTTATTGATACAGAGTCTCACCACACAGGTCCGATTTGTAGTGATCTTCCTTTCCAGCCTCTGCAACACATACCAGGTTTCAAAGCCGGCACGGTGAGCCCAGAGTTCCGGGGCTGGCACAGCATGCAGTACTGGGAATCAAACCTGGGTCCTTGCACTTGCTAGGCAGGTGCTTAGACCTCTGAGCTATCTCCCCAGCTCTTACTTTCTTCTAAAAAATAGCTTTATGGATATATGAGCAACATATGTAAAATTATCTGATTTAAATGTACCATTCAGTGGTCTTCAGTGCATGTACAGAGCCATTCAGCTGTCACTACAACCTAATCTTAGAATCTTTCCATCACTCCATAAAGCAACCTTGTATATGACATGATCAGTTATTCTGTTTCCCCGCCCATGCTTCCTCCCTCTTCCCCTAGCAACCACTACTCTACTTTCTGTCTTTGTAGCTTTGACAATTCTGGAATTTCGTATCAGTGGAGTCATGCAAAAGGCCGTCTTTTGTGCCTGGTTTCTTTCCTCAGATCCAATTTTTTCAGGTTCATAAAGTATGTAGTAATAAGCTTTGGTAATTTGTTCCTTTTCAGTGCCAAGTAGTACTCTGTTGTGTGGACAGGTATACTTTTATTTATTCATTAATCAACGGGTGGGCGTTTCAGTTGTTTGCAGTTTGAACTACTATGTATAACAGCCAAGAAAACAGGGCAGCTTTTGTGTGGGCCTACATTTTCTGTTCCTTCAGGTGGAGAGCTAGAAGTAGAACTGCTGGATTGTACAGATATTTCTCACCTAACCTGCTGAGAATCTGTCATATTGTTTTCAAAAGTCCCACTAACACTAAGTAAATATTGCCTGCTTTCTCTTTTTAAAATTATTTTTTCCTTGATACAGGGTCTTGCTACACAGTTCAGATTCACAGTGATCCTCCTGTCAGCCTCCCCAGCACTGGGATTACAGGTGTGTGGCACTATACCCAGGGTTCCTGAGTTGGCAAGGTATGTGGTACCTGGGATTGAATTTAGACCTTGTGCTTGCCAGGTAGGTGCTTGGAATGCTGAGCTATCTCCCCAGCCCTTCCTGGTTTCTTTTATACGAAAAATTCAAATTGTATGTATATATATAGTGACAAAGAAGATGGAAACACAGGAAACAGGGAGAAGTTCAAACAATTCCCTAAATTATCTACCTTGTGGCTTCAAAAATAATTTAACATGTGTACTAATTCCTCTCATTTATACTGCTAGTTTTTCTCAATCCATTGAAAAGTAAGCTTTGTGTTGTTACTTGTTTCTTCTTTGCAAGAGGGAATCATTTTGTCTGAGTAACTCCTTTGAAGATAATGACATGCAGTGAACTATTGTTATTCTCCTATTATTTTATTAATTTTTTTACATTTATAGTTTTATTATAGTAACAAATAACTGTCACAGTGCGATCTACACACATAATATAGAATATTTAAATATATATAGAACAATATTTACATTTTTAAGTTATACTTTTGAAATGGAAAGAAGTACAGTTTCAGTTTCACAGCAAAGAAAAATGTAAAAGACAAAAAGAGACAGAATCAACAGTAAAAATACAACTATTCATCCTAGATTATAATGTGGAAGCTCTTTGTTGGAAACCTACATCTTCTTAATCTGACCACCCAAATCATCAAAATACGGGTGATTCAGTGCCATTTTGCCAGAAATCCGTTTAGCAGGATCATAGACTAACATTTTCGAGAGTAAATCCAAGCCATTTTCATCCAAGTTTTTGACATGGGCTGCCAGGCTTCCAGGTTTCCACTTGGAAAAATGTATTCTTATAGTCCTGTAAAGACTCCACTTTTGGCCACACTTCATTGCTGGGAGTGCCCAAAGCTCTGAAAATCCTGAAGAGCTGATCAATTTCTGAATCCCCATGGAAAAGTGGTTTCTTAGTTGCCAATTCTGCAAAAATGGTGCCTATACTCCAAATGTCAACTGGAGTCGAGTAACGAGCAGACCCCAGCAGCACTTCCGGAGACCTATACCAGAGTGTCACTACCTCATGTGTATATACTCTAATAGGTATCCCAAAAGCTCTAGCAAGACCAAAGTCAGCCAGTTTAATTGTTCCTTTGTCATCAATCAACAGATTTTGAGGCTTCAAGTCTCTGTGAAGAACTCTTCTAGAGTGACAAAAGACAATACCCTGAAGGATCTGGTACAAATAACTCTTAACAAGTGATGCATCCATGAACTGCCCAGGAGGAATAGAGTCCAGGTATTTCTTGAGATCCATGGAAAAGAATTCAAAAATGAGATACAGCCTGGAATCCTGCATAAGCACATCTTGAAGACTGACTATGTTTGGATGGCGAAGTTCTTTCAATAGAGAAATTTCCCGAATTGCAGTACTAGGAACCCCTTCCTCTTCACTTTCTAGTCTGATTTTCTTCATGGCTACTGCTTGACCTGTAGTTTTGTGTCTACCCTCATATACAACTCCATAAGTACCTTCTCCAATTTTCTCTATCTTGGTATATTCTTCCATAGTTATTCAACAGATATGATAGATTCTTGCCTGCATCTCTCCTCACAG
The DNA here is from genome assembly GCF_000260255.1 of Octodon degus. NCBI lineage: Eukaryota > Metazoa > Chordata > Mammalia > Rodentia > Octodontidae > Octodon > Octodon degus. The sequence goes on from NW_004524599.1 coordinate 1,344,416, forward strand.
GACCCCCGGCGCCGGCTCGGAAGTCGAGTGCCTTAATTTTGTTTTTGATAAAAAAATCCTACCAACAGTGTATGTTGGTTCTTTGATTTCCATACTTTTTATCAACACTTGTTATCTATCTATCTATCTATCTATCTATCTATCTATCTATCTATCTATCTATCTAAAACAGCACAAGTTTACTATCCTACAAACTGGATTCATACAGGGGATTAAAATCAAGATTACAAGAGAAAATTCATTCCTGAGCTTTCCTAGCTTCAAACATGCTGTGGTTTCTATCTCAAATGTCCCTAAAGGCTCCTGTGCTTATAGGTGAGGCTTTGGGAAGGTGACTGGATTACCAGGGTTTAGAGCTGACTTGCTGTTAGTGGGTGGGAGCAGGTCGGAAGGGGTGGGTCACCAGCAGTGTGGCCTGGGTCTATGCCTCCCTACTCCTTTGATCTCTCTGTCTCCATCTCTGTCTCTGTCTGTCTGTCTGTCTGTCTGTCTGTCTGTCTGTCTGTCTGTCTGTGTCTGTGTCTCTCCCTCTCTGCTTCCTGCCTTCCAGTCTTGTAGGCCATGAGTAAGCCTCCTCTGCCACTCTGCCTGCCTTGGGGCTGCTCACTGTGGACTGCAGCCTCTACAACTGTGAGCTCCAATGGCACGTTCCTCCTTGGGGTTGCGGGTGTCAGGCATTGTGCCCCAGAGAAGAGAAGGCAGCCTGGGAGCTATTCTTTCATCCTCAAAGACCTCTCTGACTGTCTTTTACTGTCTCGTTACCTGGTGACTTTTTAGCATCTTTCCTTTACTTTTTAATTCTTTCTTTCTTTCTTTCTTTCTTTCTTTCTTTCTTTCTTTCTTTCTTTCTTTCTTTCTTTCTTTCTTGGAACTGGGGACTGAACTCAGGCCCTTGCACTTGCCAGGCAAGCGCTTCTTCTACTGAGCTATCTCCCTGGCCTTTATTTTTAATTAATACATAATAGCTACACATATTTATGCGGTACAGTGTGATGCTTTCATGGAACATGCAATATTATGAACAAACCAGGGTCCTCAGCATACCCACCACTTCAAACACACAGCATTCTTGTAGCAAGAAGCTTTGAAGGCCTCTTTCTAGCTATTTGGAAAAACATGACAAATAAGTGTTACCTACTGTTGCCCTACAACACAACAGAACACCAGGACATACTTTCACTGATTGAATTTTGAACTTGTTAAGCCACTACTTCTTATGGCCCTGTGCCCTACCCTTCCCGGACTCTAGTAACCATTGTACCACCTGCTTGTAGGAGGCCGGCTTGTTCAGCTTCCACACGGGTATGAGATCTTGGTGCTTTGTGTTTTTGTGCCGGGCTCATTTAACTGAAAATAATAACTTTCAGGCTCATCCATGTTAGTACTAGTGGCAGACTTTTATTCTTTTTATGGCTGAATAATGCTCCATTCTACAAATGTACCACAGTTGAAAAGATCTGTTCACCTCTTGACAGATACTTCAGTTGATTCCAAATCTTTATTCACATTTCCTTTTTCAAAGTTCAATTTTTAGTTCAAAATAATATGCACAGAACTGAGCCAGTACTTCTGCTGCATGGCGTCTTCCTTTTTTAAAACTGATACATGAAAACATAAAAATTGTCCATATTAACACACTATCATGTGATATATAGATATCTATATATCTATATATATCACATGCTAGAAGGAAATAGATATATTTCCTTCATATATATTTATATGTATATATCCTTCTAGCTTTTTTAAAAAAATCTTTAAAAATTTTTTTGAAGAGAATAAAAGATAAATAGAAACAATACAGAATTTCACTAAACAATATGATAGGAGTTCAACAAAGATTGTTATATTGCGTATTTCGGTCCTCAAATTAGTTGTTCAGCTTATCAGAGATAAGCACACAAACTTGGTCAAAATATTTAAGAGAAAAAGATTAGGCGTTAACTGCTCCTTCCAATAGTCAGCAGAAGTCAGCAGTCTAGTTATCCAAGTCATCCTGCATAAGCACATACAGTGTGAAGTTACACGTGGTATACAAAACCACAACAGCCCCGTCACCTTTTCTCAGATTTTGTTTCAAGAATCAATGGTTTTCAATTATTTTAGCTATGAATTTTGGCGAATCCTGCTTTATCCCTATATGGCATGCTTCCGTCCTGTGTCTTGCTTCTCTTCAGGGCGAAGCAATTTGCACTGAGCTCACACCAAGCACCTAACGGTTCTGTTCTTTTCTCCAGATCATCATCACCATGTAAACACGTGGCCCCTCTGTCCCTCCCCTTCGGTAGTGTTCTATCACGATTTCATTGCGATCGGTATTCAGCACTAGCACAAGGAGGATTATTCATGTCTGAGTCATGAGTACACTAAGACGATTATCTGCTTTTTGTGTATAACCTGTGTCTCTACTATTATTATTTTCAGCTTTTTGGTTTTCTCTGTACTTAAAAATTACTCATCTCTGAACCCTCCTCCAGATGTGTGTGTCTCCAACAGAGACACACACACTTAGCACTCTGTGAGCCTGGCTTCTCCGATATCTCTCTTCTGGAGACTTTGGTCTTCAGGCTGGCTCCACGGGCTGTGTGCGGCATATCTGCCACCTGGGTCCGCTGCCACCTCCCTCCAGTGATGTTCCTCAGCTCCCTCTTATGTTTAGCACCTTTCCCCTGGACTCCAAGTCTTCTGCTTTACTAACCTACTTCCTTAACTGGGAAGAGTATCTTCTAAAAAAATGACAGAGCACAGGTCAATGTTTGACCTGAAAGTCTGATTCATCTTTATTTTGTCCTCACACTTGATTGATAGTTTGGTTGAGTACAGAATTCCTGGCTGAAAATTTTCCTCAGATTTGTGAAGCTATTGATCAATGGTCTTTGCTCTCTCTAGTTTGCTGTTGAGAAGTCCAAGCCACTCTGATCTTCTTCTTCTTCTTCTTCTTCTTCTTCTTCTTCTTCCTCTTCCTCTTCCTCTTCCTCTTCCTCTTCTTCTTCTTCTTCTTTTGTATTGGGGATTGAACCCAGAATCTCACACAGGTTAGGTAAGCTGCACCCTAAGCTTGCCCTTCTGATTGTCTGTCTGTCTCTGTCTCTCTGTCTCTCTCTCTTCTCTCTCTCTCTCTCAAAGGAGAGGTTTATTTTATTTTAGCTCACATCATTTTTGCTCTTGGTCCTTCGGATGTAACTTATGTTTTCATCTCTGAAGGAAAATTTTGGGATCTTTTTTGTCCCCAGTATACTTTTTTAATCATAATGTATTATCAACACACGCTTCCAGTCTGTTCCTGTGTGAAGTTGGTACTTGAACATAACACATCTTAATTTCTTTTTAGCATTGTGCTGATGCTTTATTGTTAATCTTTTCTTTACAAATGATTTTTAAGCAGCATGAAAAAGATTGAAAGATGAGTGCTATGGGTTGTTGGCTGTAGGAGAATTTATAAAACAAGTTTTTTTTTTTTTAAATCTTGCTTCATACACTTCAGGATGGATATAGTCAGTCAGCATTCTCTAATATATCATCTTGGAATAAGACACCATAGCATCAAGAAAGGACTTTCCAGACTGGGCATGGTGGCATGTGCCTGTTATCCCAGCTCTTGAAAAGCTGAAAACAGAAGAATCACTACTAGTCCAATCTGTGTAGTGAGACCCTGCAGACCCTATACTAAATAGTAAAAAAAGTACTTTCCCTGGAGAAAAGATGGTTATTGTTGCTTATAATTTTTCTTCATATCTCATTTTATAAGCGCAGATACTTACTTCCTACCACAATCTAATTGTATGTGTGATGTTCGGGGTTAAGCCCACTGTGCAGTGACTACCCATAAAGCATTAAAAGAGACAGTGTTTCTATCCTTCCTCATAGCAAATCGCTATAAAAGAGAGGTCCGTCTTGGAGTTGTGGGTGTCAGGTATTGTGCCCCAGGCACAAGAATGTTGCTAAGTCAAGGCAGCTGATCCTTTTACCCTCAAAAATCTCTCTGAACATCTTTTATTTTATTGCTTAATTGACGCAGCACAGAGAAGCCAAGACTTTGGGGCCAGACACACCCAAGTCCATACTCCACTCTTGTTAGCTAGGGGATTTGGGAAATGTTTAGTTGTGCTTCCATCACTTGCTACCCACCCACAGGATTGCGATGGGGTATAAAGACATACAAGGCCCGGGGGCTGGGGAGATAGCTTGGTGGTCCAAGCGCTTGTTTGGCAAGTGCAAGGACCTGGGTTTGATCCCCAGTACTGCATGCCTTGCTGGCCCAGGAACCCTGTTTGTGCCATGCCGGCTATGGAAACCGGGCGTGCTGGTGCTCTGGGGAGGCTAAGATAGGAGGATCATTATGAGTCCAAGCTGCACAGCAAGACCCTGTGCCAAATAAATAAATAAATTTTTAAAAAGATAAAGAAATTTTTAAAGAAGACATATAAAGTGTGGAACACAGTCAGTGGTAAACAGATTAACCAGGGTTTTTTTAAGGCATTGCATCTCATTTTATCCTCACTGACAATCGTTATATACCAGAAATGTTAAGCAGTCATTTAGAAAATCTGGTCAATGGGAAAGATTTTAATCTGACTTTTTTTTTTTCTCTTTATACTTCTACAAAGCACATGAGCACAATCCCCACAGAACTATTTTTGGGAAAGAGCGCTCCTTCGTCCCTCCTATTTCAACCAATCCGTCTTATGCTTTAGTGCTCGAGGGTCTGTGAGCCCTCTCCTAACTTGGTCTGGTTAGTCTGAAGCAGCTTTAACACCACTTGTCCATGAAGAAGGAGAGATTTGAGTCCTTTGTAAGAACAGAGGTGCGCCTTGAGACCATCGTGCTCAGTGAAGTAAATCAGACGCACAAGCTTAAAATTTCAGAGTTCTCTTACATGAGAAACTCAATATATAAATAAAATGCAAAATAAAAGACAAATGAGAGAAGACAGCGAGACAGAGAGGAGAAAAGGAGACAGAGAGATAGAGACAGAGAGATAGAGACAGAGCGACAGAGAGATAGAGACAGAGAGACAGAGAGGGACAGAGAGAGAGAGAGAGAGAGAGAGAGAGAGAGAGAGAGAGAGAGAGAAATGTAACATTGCAAGCCAGCATGGACAATGTATCTAAAAGTGTACCTTGATTTAGTATAATTGCCTTACATATTTTGGCCTGTTGGTCTGGTTATCAATCTATATGTGTCATAATTAACTTTACAAGGATTTGTAAGGTAAATGAACCCAACACTAGCAAGAAAAAGGGTAGAAGAGGAGGAAAAAAAGCATTGAGACGTGTTGTGTGCATGTACCTGCTCCCCACAATGACCACAGTCATCATGGGCTGCAAATACGTCCTAAAAGAAGTTAGTAAGAATAAAGCAGCTTTCAAGCCGCTTTGAACACTGAAACCCCATACGTCAACATCAACTCAAAGCCTGCTTCTCGGCATCACACCCTGGCACCTACCAGGCACGCCATCCAAGGGAGCCCTCGGTCGGGCCACGGGCTCATCGGGCACGTGCGCCTCTGGAGCCTGGCGGTACACTGCCACGAGCGGAGGTCGCAGCTCGCTCTTCATTGACTCTTCCACCAACGCCGGCATGGCACCACTTACCTAGGCAAGGCTATAAATACTTTTTGATTGACTAATTAATTGGCTAGCATTCACTGCTTTCTCCTTGCCTGCCTACTCCCTGGCACAGCCCCGATCAGGCAGGAAGCCAGACTTTCACAGGAGAAATTTCCATCTAAAAGCAGACGCTACATTGGTTTTCCCACTTGGACCACAAAGGCCTCATGCTGTGACCGAGCTCGGGCTCTTGCTCCCTCCAGATACAAAACTTTGAGTCTACTGTGACTCTTTTCTTCAGGATTTTAGTTTATTTTTAATCCATGATGTTCAAAGGATTTTGGAAATTCCTCACAGCAAATTCATGCAACAAGGATGGAAGAATATTACTTTGATAACATTTCACTGTAATAAAAAAGCCAAAAAAACTAAGGTTCCTCAGGTTTCTTGATTGAAATTATTGTGCTGAGAATTTCTCCCGTGATTCTGTAAAGGGGGCTCATGTCCACATGGTTTGAAGATCATGAGCCTAAGATTAAACAGAAAAGAGACCTGAAGTGACAGGAAATTGAGGACTTCCAAACCCTGCTACTGTGAAGTTGGATTTCTGGGTTTTTAAAAAATTAATTAATTAATTAATTAATTAATTTATGTGTGTGTGTGTGTGTGTGTGCGTGTGTGGCCAGCTTAGCCCATCAGGGGGTGGGGCTGGCTGGCATGTGGTGCTGGGGATTGAACCGCAGTCCCTGTGCTTTGCTAAGCTTGTTCTAAGTAGGTGTTTTAGACTACTGAGCCATCTCACCAGCCCAGATTTCTGTTTTTTAAAAGCTGTCTCAAAAAATAAAGTCACTATGGACTTATTTCCTTATGAGTACACCAGAACTCAAAACATGTGTTAAACTACCATCAAACTAGACTGTCCTAGTTGGTAAGTTGTCTTCACCATGTGCACACCAGTGACTTCCTTTGCTTTTCCAAGAAGCTCCCAGTCAATGGAGGTAAGAGGTCTAGTGGCTCACTGTCACTAATTAGGATGGCGGCATGTATGGAAAAAAATAATCATGGTGGTATCCATTCATTCATCTGTTCATCCACCAACTGGCTCATAGTATAGGAATTCATTCATCCAATCCCTATTGTCTGCTAGGCACAACGTTTATATCTAGAAAACTGAGGTTGACTAAACTATATTTCCCTCCCAAGGGGAGGAGAATGGCAGCAGACCCTGGTCACTGAAGTAGATGTTGATTCAAGAGACATATTCATGTTGCCGAGGAGCCCACCTCCCTATTTGCCACTTACTCTCACATAGGGTGCTTGTGGAACCAAACAACAAACATAAGCTACCTCTTTAGTTTGCGTCTGAAGTGTCCCTCAATGATACATGCACTAAAGACTTGTTCCTCAGCCTGTGACATTACTGGGAGGTGGTAGAACCTTCAGGAGTGGGTTCTCCTTGGCCAGAGGTGTCATTATGGGTGCATTCTTGAGGGGATACTGCGATCCAAGCTCCTTCTGTCTTTCCTCTTTCTGGTCAACCATGTGGAAGGCCATCTCGTCATGATGTACTGTACCACCACCAGCCCAAAGCAACAGGGCCAAACACGGTGTACTGAAACCACTTAAATCTTGAGCCAATTTAAACCTTTTCTCCTTATAAATTGTTTATCTCAGGTATTCTGAAACACTGACACAAAGCTGACCAACCTATCTGCTGTTTTCTTTTTTAAGGAAAGAAGTTTCAAGAGTCTCTTAAGTTTTGACAGAGTATAATCAGAATAAAAGAGATTAGAGAGACACAAGTAAAAAAGTACTCTAATATTTTTTCACAACAGAAGAGAAATATTAAGAAACTGGAACTCTCACACACTGCAACACGGCAACACAAAACATATATGAGATCTAACTGCAACCTCTCACATCTCCATTAATGTTCTAGTACAGAAGAAAACAGCAAACTCTTCAGCTTGCCTTTCCAAGTGTCTCACCCAGCTTTTGCAGTCACCAGGCTCCTGAAATTACCCCAATATTGCAGAGACAACTCAGCACACCCCAAACATGCCGTACCCTATTTCTCTTTCATGCTGCTTCTGCTGCCTCAAGGGTCCTCCCCAGCATTTCCATTTCCAACCTCCAGCTCCTCCAAGGAGGAGGAATCCCACAAATAAGAGGTAGTTTCTCTTGAGCTATTGACTTTCTGTCATCTCCATCAATACAGAGTAGAATGTAGAAAGGCAAAAATAAACCCTTGCATATATAAATTGCATCACCATCTCAGGTGTCTTCTCCCCTTTGGTGTGATTATATATTTCTCAAAACCATCCCCGAAGGGCCTTGTAGTACAGAAAAATCTGCCCTGAGCTGGAATTTCTGAAGAGGGGAGGCCTTGTAACTTGACATAAAAGAAAAAAGCATTTTTGAGATCAGAGAACTTGAACTTGATACTCAGCCACTTTGGTGACATCCTAGATAAATTTAACCCAAGTCTCAGTTTCTCTATCTCAAAAAGAATGAATCCAGTTCTTTTTTGATCACTAACTTAAGAAAGCTGTACGTGAGCATGTTTTAAGCTGCCCACCGTATTGGCTGCTGTGGCTACACAAGTGAATAGGACACAGCTTGCATCTCCCAGGAACTAGAATGTCCCCAAAGAGTGGACAGCTCAGCCACTGGGTCAGGCTGACCTGCCGGGACACCAAGTCTCAGGGAAGTCATGGCCACCGCAGCAGAAGGGCGCCTGGTGGGGGCCGAGGAGGGCACAGAGAAGCACAGGAGTGCGTCCTTATGTGGTGGAGCTGAGGAAGGATGGAGCATAAAATCATAGGCTCTAAATGCTGTGGGGCCAGGACAAATCACTGTCCTGTGTCCCTACCATGATGTGGGAACTCTTTTAGTCAAATGGGCAGAGACCTTTCAATGAAAAGAAACTCTCTCCCTGCCCGCTCAATGGCCCTTAAAGCACCACGTTGATGAGGGAATCTTTCCTTCTATTCCTGGGTCCTCATTCTTACCTTCTGCTCTTTCTTAGGCCATAGCGGAGGTAACACTCAGAGAAGTACTTCTAGGAGGCACCTAGGGGCTTTTGTAAAGAAGACCCACAGAGATCCTACTGTCCAGGTTGCTTCAGCCTAAGAGGGGTTTTAATAGATCTTTTGTGGGTTTTAAAATTATTTATTCATTATATAAAGACAATAAAAAACAAAAAAAAAACAGAATTTCAAAACAAGATGATAAGAAATCAACATTGCTCCTCTGTATCCATAATATATAAAGAGCTCTTACAGCTCAATAAGACATATACACTAATTTAGAAATGGGCAAGATATCTAAGTGGATATTGTGTCAAAGAAGATATATAAGTGGGCAACAGCACATACAGAGATGCATAAATAACATCAGCAGTTACTAAGGAAATACAAACCACAGCACAGCCGAGGATATAGCTCAGTGGCTTAAGCGCCTGACTGACAAGTATGAGGTCCTGAGTTTGATCCCTGGTACCAAAAAAAAAAAAAAAGAAAGAAAGAAAGATGCCATTTCATACCCTCTCTGATGTCTACAACCAAAATGACAGATAATAAATGCCAATGAGAGATATGAAGAAACCAGAACTCTCACACACTGCAACACGGCAACACAAAGTGGTGCAGTTGCTTAAAACTGCTTAGTAGTTTCCTAAAAATTAATATTTGTTGTGTGAATCAGCCTTGGTATCTATGTAAGAGAAATGAAAATGTATGTTCACACTGAGACACAATATGCAGCATTTCTTACATTTAGGCCCAGACCAGAAACGACTCATATGTCTATTAATAGATGAGTGGATGAACAAAACATTGTACATGCAATGGAATATCATTCAGCCATAGAAAGGAAAGATACAGACCACAACAAAAAAGAACCTCAAAAACATGTGAAGTGAGAGGACCAGACATGGAAGACCATGTACTGTATGCTTCTGCTTTGACAAAACATGCAGAAAAAAAAACAACTGAGAGAAAAGGGATAATGGCTGCCTAGGGGAGAGGCTAGGAATGAGGACCGCCTGCAGATGGGCGTGAAATTTCTATGTGAAGTGGTGAAAACAATTTCAAACGGGATGGTGGGTGGTACTTGCACAACGCTGTAAAGATCCTAACAGTCACTGAGTTGTGCGGTTTATGAGAAAAACTTTATGGTCAGAGCTGGGATTACAGGTGGGTGCCTCCATGCCTGGACTTGGTCACCAGCTCAGCGTGCCCCATGGGCAGGGCTGGTGCGGCATAGGGGACTGGGGATTGAACCCTGGTCATTGTACTTGCCAAAGTGGGCACTTATTCCACTGAACTTTCTCACCGGCCCCAGGAATGCTATTTTTAAAACAGAATGAAAAAATCACCGTCTTTTTATTTAGAATTGTTAACCAGTTGAATCTGAGCTGTTTGGTTGCCATCATTCCCAGCGTTGTACGTGGTGGTTAAACTTCTCCAGATACTTCTAAGTGGCCCTGATCTTTGGACCTAGAATTAACTGCAAAGGCTGCAGAAGTCACGGTGGGGACAGAGAGGAGCAGCAGCCTTCTCTGCTCCTAGTTCTTCTGTGCACCAGAATCCCTGATGGCAGGTATATTGAGAGCAGCAAAACTTTCCAGACGTGGATTCCTGGGCCTTGCTCCACAATGCCTGGTCAGCACTTTGGGCCTTCAGTGGAATCTGCACTTAAAGAAGCCTCTTCAGAGAACAGGCACTGATGCTGAGGATTACAATCACAGAGGTGTTTGGGAACGTACGAGAAATGTGGGGATGTGTGATTAAGAGAGTGAAGCCAGGAGCCAAGTTCTGTCCAGAAGGAGGAGGAGGAGGAGGAGGAGGAGGAGGAGGAGGAGGTGTCATTCAGAGGAAAAGAAGTTAGGAAAGGTCCTTTGGAAAGATCTTC
>NW_004524599.1:1355225-1367252 GCF_000260255.1 Octodon degus
GAGAGAGAGAGAGAGAGAGACAGCAACTAAGGAAGAGGAGCAAGCTGGCATTAGAAGGTCTGAGTTTCAAGAGCCTGTGGTGGCTGTGGATGTAGCTTATGGCACAGCACCTTCCTGGCAAGTGCAAGGTCCCAAGTTTGATTCCCAGTACAAAAAAGAAAAAAGAGCTTGTGGTGGTATTTAGATGAAAGTTGGCAGCCACAAGCAAGGGCCTAAAGCTTTCTGGTCACTGGTAAAAACAAGCAAACAAACAGAAATGAAAACAAAACTGACACCTGCAAGTTGGAGGAGGAGAAAGCTATCTCACTCACGGTTTCAGAGGTTCAGTCCAGGGTCAGCTGGCTCCCAGCAGGTCTGTCATGCTGGGAGCACATGGTGGAGCAAAGCTGCCCCTTACATAGCAGTGGGGAGGCAGAGCAGAGAGGGCGAGAAATGCACCTCAGAGCACAGCCCCAGGGACCTCCCCCCTTCCTCCACACAGGCCCTTCTTCCCAGTAGCACCTTCAGCTACACACATCAGGGGACTGAGCCACCGCTCAGAACAGCATCCCCACTGGCCAGCAGGAGTCCACGCTTGCCAGGACTCTCTTAATCCACTTAAATTGATAATCCAGGTTAACCATCAGAGGGACCTTTTGGAATGAAGTGAAACAGTTTATCAATCCAATAGTAATACCTGACTCAGGATTCTTGGGAAGATTACTTATTTATTTGGTACAGGGTCTTTCTACAAAGCTTGGACTTATAGTGATCTTCCTGTCTCAGCCTCCCCTTGTGTACAGGTGTGCACCATCATGCCAGTATGGAGAGCCTGGGGTTCTGGGACCAGCACAGCATGCGGTACCGGGGACCGAACCAGGGTCCTTGTGCTTGGCAGCCAGGCGCTTAGACTACTGGGCTATCTCTCCAGCTTCTCTTGGGAGGATTAAATAAGATAAGGAAGTGAACTTTATGAACCCCACAATGATGAGCAAGTTTTATTATTGTAATTTCCCTGGCAACACTCCAAAGCACTCATTCCTGTGATCTGCACCCAGTGAGCCAGGAAATAATGTTTCAAGTGTCACTGCTTTGTGTACCCTCCAAACACAATGACCGTAGCAGCTCACAGGCCACGCTGCTATGACGGCAGAACAAATCAACTGCTGACACTCTGGTGATTAAAGCCAAAGAACTGTCATTTCAAACCATCACTCTTTTCTCACAATATGACCAGAAATATTTTACTTTTATTGATAGTTGCCATTTCAGTGTTAAAATGCTATTCCTCTCTAAAATAATGAATAGTAAGGTTTACTGAAATTGCTCTGATCCTAAAATTCTCTGGCATCCCTTGTAAGATTTTGTAGGATTGAGTAACATTTTCAGGAGCTCTCTTGCAAGAAAAGGATAAAGACAAACCTTACATCTCAGTTCTTAAATGTTCTTCTAGTTTTATGCATAGAGATGTGCAGCAAGCTCGACCGTCATCACTTCATGACAGATAGGCAGGCGATTCAAGCAGTCGCCCACCTCCAGCTCTTTTTTTCACTTTTTCATGTATTTCCAACCTCCTGAGTTTATTTTTATATGTGACTTTGAATTTTTATTTTAGCCCAGATTTTAAAGCAGTGGTATAATTGAACAAAAGACTACAGGATTTTTGTTTGTTTGTTTGTTCTTTGGATGCAAATTAGAGGGGAAAGAGAGAAAAGAGTAAAAAGTAAAAGAAAAAGATAGAAATGAGAATGAAGGAAGGAACTGAAGAGAAAAGGAGGTTACTAAGGAAGGTCCTGAAGGAATAAGCCCTTGTAAGTTTACCTCTAAACTATGTGCAAAGCACAAAAATCAACTACTGACCTTGAAAAATAAGCAATAGCAGGGAAACTAAGGAAAAGAATCAAAACACGAAAAAGGGACTCATTAAGGAGGGGTGGAGGGACTGTGTCAGTTTTCTATTACTGTAACAGTATATCTGGTACATCCAGCTTAACAAGAGGAAAGGATATTTCGGCTCCCAGTTCTGTGATTTTGGTTCACAGTCAGCTGGTCACGTGTCAAGACAACAGCACATCATGGTGGGAGAGCTTGATGGAAGAAAGTCATTTGCTGTACGATAAGGAACAAAGAGAAGAAGAGGAGAAGGCCGGGGTCCCAATAGCCCCTTCGAGGCCATGCCCCTCAACTTCACTTCCTCCAAGAGGCCCCTCCTCCTAAAACTTCCACCACCTCCCAGGAACATCAAGCTGGGGTTGAAGCATCTAACACACAGGCCTTTGGGAGACGTTGAATAGTCAAGTAGTTACAGAAGGTTGGGTATGTGCCTGTAGTTCCAGCTAATCAGGAAGATGAAGCAGGAGTATCAATTGAGCCGGGGAGTTTGAGGTCAGCTTGGGCAACATAGTTACAGTCTGTCTCAAAAAAAGCAAAACAAAACAATCTGTATTTGGGAGGTGGAGCCTTTAAGAATGAGGAGATTATTAAGAGACATCGGTTCCTTTCTTGTGGATGTGGGCTAATTCTCACCAAAGTGAGTTTTTGCTCCTGGGCTGTTCTAAGTCAGCTTGTTATAAAACAACTCTGTCCTTGTATTTTCTCCTTCTTAGACTTTGGTTTGCCTTTTCACCTTCTGCTGGGTTATGCTGAAGTTGAAGGCCCAGCCAGACCCTGCCCCTGTACCCTTGGACTTCTTGGCTTGCAGAATCATTGCTGTTTTTATTTCCTATTTTTTACCAAGGTTAACTTGAGATCAGAACTTTATGAAGGTTTCAAGCAGCATACAGTCTGAGAGAGCCTCCTCTTTTGGGCCAGAGGACCTACAGAAGAGGCTCATACAAATAAGAGTGTGGAAAAGGGTTTGATTTTGCTGTTGCTCTCATTTTTATTATAGTTGAGTGGCCACTTATAGGAATTTGTGACCTATGATAAGCCACAACTCAGGCAACTAAAACTTTCTCTGAGAGAAATTTGTTCTTATTTGTCAGGTGGGAAAAAGAGGCCCTCATGGTCTACAGTGTAGGGAGAAGTTGAAACTGGAAACACTTCAATGCTGAGAAAAGCATCTTGTCTGAGACAATTCCAGTCATCAGTCACTAGGAAACCCTGTGTCACATGATACTAACTTTGTAAAAGTATAAATAAATGCCGCTGTGGTGATTGTCTAGTCCTCTTTTCCCATCTGGAAAGAGGCCTCCACATGACCTCAGCTTTTGTCTTTTGTATATATCTTCTAAATTCCTCTAGTCATTTTTTCCTAGGACCATCAAGAGCTGTGCTGGCCCATGGCACTAGAGTGTAGGAAGAATCTCTGCCTCTTTTCTCTGTCCCATGGATGGATAGCCTTAGACACAGGGAAATTCCATGGTGGTAGCTTTAGCAGCTAAAACTTCAAGAGAAATCCACTCATTCTGGTCAAAAAAATAGGAAAAAAGGCTCATAGATGCAGGAGTAAGGGGCGGGGGTAGAATCCCAAAGAGGAGGGAATTGTATACTGTCTCAATTTTGTCACGTGTTAACTACACATATGAATTATGTTAGAAACTATTGCTCAAGTATCCGTGAAACCCTACATGTGGCAGGATGAGACCCATAATAGATAAGAAAGGCTTTGAAAATTGAGCTGATATCGAAACCATTTCCCACAGAATGTAGAACAGAACTGCATCAAGTGGCTGGTAAGAAAAAAAACTGAGCATTTTCCAAAGGACTTAAGAGCCTAACAACATACTATACAAAACTGTCCAAAATTCAATTGAAGATATTTGACACATAAAGGACCAGGGCAATGAGAACAGTTAAGAGAAGATACAATCAACAAACACCAATGCTAGGATGACATGGATGTTGGGATTACTAGAAAGACTTACAGAAGCTGGGTTAACTATGATCAAGGACATGAGAATAAATGTTCTTGGGATGAAAAGAAAGGCAGAAGTCCTTCACAGAAATGTAAAAACCAAAAAAGAAATGAGTGTAAGTTCTAGAACTGAAAAACACCATAACAAATCAAAAGCACATGGGAAGAGCTGAATAGGAAGATGAAGATCACAGGGGACACTGTCCATGAACACAACAATATAATACTGTCTGATTTCAAGAAAATACAGCAAAGACTTTGGAGAAAAGAATCTGTTAGGATATGGACCCATGCTAAAATAGCTCACATTAGTGTTATTGATGTTTCATGTAAAGAAATTGAGATAGAATGAAGGAACAATAGCTGAAAACTCAAATTTGGTCAAAGCCATTACAGACTGTCATAGTGCTGTCTGGTTATTACACACACACACACACACACACACACACACACACACACACACACCACCTTCATCAGAAAGGGAGAGAAATAGACATGAGTGAAGACACAAGTGTGATGGGCTACAACCATTTTTAAGAGGTCATAAGTACCAAGACCTGAAGCTTCTAGCATCTTCCCATAATCCAGCAGAACAAGCAGTCACTAGAACTCTGTCAAGAAACTGATTCTTTTTCCAACATAAGCAAGATAGTTTGGCACATCACTGACCCTGACTTTTGGTCAGAAACAGGCAGGATGAAATACAACAGTTTTCAGATTTTTACTTTAAATATAGCCTAAAAGAAGTCTGTGAAATACTCTTACACATTTCTAGATTGACATTTAAATTTTTTTGCCAAAATATGAGTTATAAAGAATCTAACTGCCAGCACTCTGTAAATATTGACATGTAAAAGTAAGATGAAATCATCATTATTCATTTTTAAAGAATACATGAATAAGCTGCTCTTTAACAGTCATAAATTTTGTAGAATTTCATTTTTTGCTGTGAACTTTTTTCATTTTTTTGGGATGAAGGTTAGAAGTGTACCCTGATTTTATATATTCTTGTGTCAATGTCTTTACTCCTTACACTACTATACTTTTCTGTTTCAAAAATACCCATTGAATTTTAATTCATAGGTCAAAATATTTTTAAAAGTCTCTGATATCACTATCACTATGCTTAGAAAACAATTCACCAAAACAATGCAAGTTACAAAATTTGACAAGTAGTAACTAAATGCAAACAAATGTAATACAAAGTGTTATTAGAAATTCTCATCTTTTGAGAACTTATTTTTCAATTATCTCATGTAATTGTGGATAAGTGTTCTTATCACTAAAATGAGTCAAGGATGAGCATTAATTGATTTGCATTTTTAATCAAATCATGTTTATGCTGGGAAGCGTAAACAAGGGGATGGAAATGTGTGAAAACTGTGTTATACAAAAGTCACTCCACTTGGTGAACTTCTGAGTTGTGTGCTAAATGGCTCATAGTGGGGTATTTATGCTAATTATATGCGTAAGGATAAGTTGAGTAATACAAACGTAGGGAGTACACTAGCTGCTCCTCTGTCTGGGCTATCTCCTTCATTCACAGTCTTGGATGAGTTATGCTACAACTCTGTAGAGATAAAAGTTAACTTGGAAAAGCCTGATAATAAGGTAGGTAATTGCTGTCTGCAGATGTAAATGAATTGGCTTTATCCTGAGGAAGGTCAACCGACTTCCCCCTCACTAGAGAAGCAGCAAGTTTTATATCTATTAAATAAATCCATCTCAATGTTGTCATAAATGGTCTACTATGAGCCAAGTTTAAGGACTTAGCTCTCTCATTCATAAAGTAAATCTTAAAATGCTCGTTTTTATTTGTATCACAATTACGATTTCACGCTTTTCTAATGCCTATCGTTTAACACCAGCTTACAATTTAATTAGATTGACCTCCAATCTTGATCCATTATTTAAAGATTCAGAAAACACAAAATGTGCAAGAAGATTCTTGCCTAAGCATCGGATCGTTCATATCTCCCTCCTAAAACTGAAGATTCTGAAATGTCTCCAGTTTTTGTTCTTCCTATCCCCTGTGTTTTTACATCCTTGGGCAAGACTACGTACTAAAAAGGGTTAGAGATAGAATTTTTTGTAAGATGGCTCCGACATGGGCTTTTCATTTGTAAAGTGAGAGAAAGGCTTTACAGAAAAGGAGTTGAAAAAGAGAAACTGTGTCACTGTTGGAGAGCCAAGCTGCAGAAGACCAGTGAAGAAAAAATCACACATGGAAAACGAAGATTTCAATGTTTATTTTCTCACAACATTTGTGTGCACATCTTTAGGAAGCCTTCGCACAGGGTCAGTGTAAGCAGTCTGAGGACTCCCGCACCTCAGCAAGAAACACAAATGTGAGTTTTGCTTTGCTGTGGTTTCTGTGTGATTTGTCCTCATCAAAATTCACATTGAAGCTTAATTTCTAAAAGCAGCCGTGTTGGGCAGGTGATTATGTCCCATGGATACTACCCTCACAAATGGGCTACTGTCTTTATGGAGGAGTCATAATTGGGGTCAGTTCTCTGGACTAGGTGTAGCAAGTGGTGGATCTCCAGAGACTGAGCTATAATGGCCACAACAGTAGGTTGTTTTACAGCAAGAGCCTCCTTGTGCTTGTCCCCTCATGCACGTGGTGCTTTCCCTTTCCACCTCTCCACCTCTGAGGCCTCCACTTCTGAGGCCTCCACATACAGCTACCTAATCATGTACTTCCCAATCTCCAGCACTGTGGGCCAAAATAAATCTCATTTGTTGATAACCCAGTTGTAGATGTGACAGCAACAACAAGTGGACTAGGAAATATCTTTCATTCTACACTACTTGAAAGTCATCCTCTCTTGAAAGTTTTCAATTACTGTGGAAATTTAATTAGATAGCCACCTGCCTTTCTTTCAGAAGAACATTAGAGAGGACACTTCCTGTTGAACACAGTGGCCATTCCGAAACAAGATGGAAAAAGGGAAATTGAAAGGCATCCCCTGCAGGGATGGGGAACAGCCAGCAGGTTTCTACCCCACAGGCCCCATCTTCTAATTTGGGTGACTTAGATGGGAGTTGTTCAACGTTTAAGTTTTGGCAGGACATAAACACTCAAACTGTAATGAATTTCCAAAGTGGTATTGTGCAAAACGAACCCCCCCTCCCAGCAACTACACAGTGCACTACAAACAGACCAAGTGATACACCTCCCTACTTAAAACCTGTTTCACCTGATTATGGAAAACCTGACTCGCCAGTTTTCTTGCTGTGGCTGAATTTAATTGCTTCATGTTGCCACAGAGTTAAATAATAAATTTATCTTGCAAGATCTCGGTAATTCTTCTGTGAATAACACTAAGTAGAGACCAGATAAGAAACAAGGATGCCAATCACTACAGGAGGTCCTGGGAGACCTATATTCACAGCTCAGACAGCATCTTCTGTTCTTTGTCTCTTCCCTCACGGATCAGCATTTATGTATCCCCAGGGCTACAGGCTGGCTATACAGTGGCCACTCACCACAGAAGAAATGAATATATCATCAATGGACTCCAGAATGTCACTGGATTTCCACATGAAATGATGTAAAGTAATGGAAGTTATTTTCTCAGTCTGCTGTGCAGAAGTAAAGACACCAGACAACCAACACTGTCTATGGACTACAAGATCTGCCTTTGATATCTCCAGCATCTGGCATCTCCAGGGATCAGGCTCCTCACTGGCACTGGCATGTCAGTTGCCCCACTTCTATTCTGAGTCTCCTAGTCTCTTCCTGTTCTTTAACACCCCATCCTATCAAAGCCCCAGATGTTGAAGTAGACTCTTATTTGGCAGAATGGCCTTTAAATACTGAGCAGTTGAGGGCTAAAGGAACCTCAGAGGTAGCCTAATGCATCCATTCGTCAGCTAGGTGTGAAATTTGAAAAAGTACAGATGACTTTACTTCTCCATTTGACAAGGAGGTCAATGACAAGTCAGGATTGTTAGGTAGATATCTAATTACTAGACAAGGCCAATGAAGGCTGCATCCAAGGAGCAAAGTTTTTCTCATGATTTTTAGACAACCTTCTTATGTGTAGATAGAGAGAGACAGACATTGAAAGGGGGAAAACTGGGACTAAATAATTTCCCAGTTATTTAAGACATAGTTTCCTTAAATGGAAAAAGGACCTATAAAGAGAAAAACAAAACAAGACAGAATTCCTCTGGATGTAAAGGCTCATGTAAGAAAAGGAAAAATTGTTACATAATTTTACTTATATAAGATATCCAGAAAAGGCACAGGGTAGAATGGTGGTTACCATGCTCTGGGGAGAGGGGAAGGAGAGTTATTATGTCATGAACACAGTTAAGGATAATGAAAAGTTCTGAAGACAGATGCTGTCAATGATTATACCCCTTGATGATTGTACTTGGTGTCACTGACTTATACACTTAAAATGGCTAAGATGGTAAATTCTATGATAAGTGCATCTTAACAAAATAAAAACATATTTACAAAATTCCTCACAACAGTTCACTCTGAGCACAAGCCACTCCACTCCTTCAGAAGTACAAGTAGAAATATCCTGAATGAACTACAAAGCTCATAGCCTGAAACCAAAGCCATCCTTGAATCTGCCCACAGTTAACGCCCCAGATTTCCAATCGGCTCATCATTATCAAACCGACCAAACTAAATCCTATTAGAAATGCTGGGGTACCCAGCAGGATGCAGCGCAAGGGAAATTTTAGTAAACTTTAGCAGCTGCTCAGCTATTGCTTAAAGTAATAGCCATTTGATCAAATGAAGTTGTCTTCTGCCCATGCTGACCCAGGAAATCTACCAGAAAAAAAGATGCTTGCAAACCACGGGGTCATAAAGTAAAATTCAGTCGGAAATTTTAGATTAGTGTTTTTCAAGAATTCTGAAAACATCAAAAAATAGACATTTTAATTACAACTTAAGTACATAAAGAGTCTGAATCTCAGGTCTAGTCACTTTATCATGGCTTGAGGGACTGAATAAGCCAGGTATACATCATCAATGTATAACTCAAAAAAATGATCTTTTTTTCATTAGAATACATGGCACATTCACATTCACACCAAAGAATTCTTGCCAAGACATATGGAAAATAGTCTTTAAAGCAGCATTCTTTGCAATAGTGAAACATGGGAACCAATCCAAATACCTGTCAACAAGAAAATGGCTAAATAAATTGTGGGATATTTGTTTTAAAATTACTATACAATTTTATGTAACAATATGGCTAATTCTCAAAAACTTAGTGTTGAGTTTCAAGAAAGTGAGATTATATGTACCTTTCCTAGCAACCAAAAAACATCCAAACCTAAATAATATGTTGTTTAGGAATTCATACATACGTCATGAAACTGTTTTATCACTAAACCAGGGAATGATTTGCACAAAATTCAAAGAGGAGCACAAGGAAAGGCACAGGGAAGGAAGGAGTCCGAAGAAGTGATCTGATCAGTAACAATCTAGCTTTTCTTTACCCCAACTGTCTGATTATTTGTGCTAACAGTTTTACAGAGTTATAATTCTCATACCATACAATAACTTGAACTGTACAACCTGTTCTTATATACTCACAGATATGCACAACCACCACCACAGTCAATTTCAGAATATTTTCATCAGTTCAAAAACAAGCTCTACATCCCTTATCTATCACCCCATTTCCAAAACCTACCTCCAGCCTCTATCTCTAAGCAATTATCCCTACTTTCTAACTCTATGGATTTTCTCATTCTGGACATTTTTATATGAATGGAATCATATAATATGTGCTATTTGGGGAATGGCTTCTTCCACTGAGCATGTTTTCAAGGTTTATTCATGGCGTAGCAGGTACAGTACATTATTTTTAATGGCCAAATAATATCTCATTATATGGATATGACACATTTTATCTATGCATTCAACAGGTGATGAATATTTGAGTTGCTTCTACTCTTTGGCTATTGTGAATGGTCTTGTTTTAAACATCTGAGTACAGGCTTTTGGGTGGAGCATGTTTTCACTTTTCCTGAATTTATATTTACAATGGAATTGCTAGGTTGCACGACAGCTGCTTAGCTGAAAGCTGTCAAACTGTTTTCTGAATGAGCACAACATTTTGTATTTCCAGCTGCAGTGTATGAGCATCCATTTCCTCCTCATCCTCATCAATACTTGTTACTACCCGACTTTGTGACTGATTTGCTATTCCTTGATTGGTGATGTTGAACATCTTTTCATAGGAAGGAGGGAACAATTGTTCATGGGAACAATTCTTTTGTCGCCTATTTATGTATCTTCACTGGTGAAATATTTAGTCAGATCCTGTCCCCATTTTTAAATTGGGTTAGTCATTTTTTGGGGGGAGGGGGTTTAACTGGGGATAGAACTCAGGACCTTGCACTTTCCAGGCAGGCACTTGGGTTATTCGGGTTTTAATTACTGAGGTACAAGAGGTTTTTATATATTGTAGCTACCAGTCCATTCTCAGGTACATGATTTTGAAGTGTTTTCCCATTCTTTGAATTATCTTTTTTACAACTATCTAGTTCTTATATCCTTACTCTAAACCTGGTAATGGGTTAGTAGGTGCTCCTTTGCAATATAATATTCATAACTTTGATAGACAGAGGACATTTTTGTATAAAATATGACATAATTGATTAATTAAGACTTTATGCTTAAAGATGTCTGTTAAAAACATTCAAAGTTAAACACCATGTCATAATGCCACAAATAAGTAAATGCTATTCCTAACAGTGTTTAACCTAACTTCCAGGGACTTAGAGAATCTAGTCCATCAATCCTTTTGAAAAGATCCTCTCTGAACTTATGCTCAGGATGGGTGGGATAGCTAAATGTTGCCAGTGGGACAATCCACATCCCCCTCCTTGTGGTTTATATATTTCCCTCCTTCCCTAAATAAAAAACGGTTTTTATATAGACTCTTACTATCTAGAATAAAAGAAAAAAAATGTTTGCTCTTGCTGAAAATTATATGGACCTTGAGTTTCAATATCTACAAATAAAGTGAAATACAGTCTCATTGTTCCTTTATGTACTGACTTTACCTGCTTTCAATCTATGATAGCTAAAGAACTTGTAGGTTTGCAAAACCTACATATTGACACCTAGCTTGAGATACAAAAAGTTTACCAGCAAATTAAATTGCTTCTTTCAACACTGAGCAGCAAAAACCTACTTCTGTTGAGCAAGGACCACCTCTGCATTTAGCTGCATGACTTCATCCAGTAGCCAACTTCTATTTCTCAGTGTCCTTAATAAATATTCATATTCTAACCTTATTGAGCATTTTTAGACTTGCAACTTTGTGGAGAAAAAGGTCCCTTCTTACAAATATGCTGTATCTTCCAGATCTCATGCCTTGACACAAACTATAATTATTTTCACAGACCTTAATCACTTATTGATGAGTCAATTGTCATGGGTGGCTGAAGAAACTGCCAATCCCTCCTGGCCCTCATCAAATTTGTAATCTAAGTAGCCTCTAGTAACTATGATTCCCCTAAGGAGAACACTGCCATTGTAATCTTGCATTAAGTGGCTTTAAATATTTCACCAAAAATTAAGGAAATATAGATAAGCAACAAAGGGACAGTACTCTGCCAACTCCTGTGGTAAGCTGCAGTGTAGAGCTCCATCGGGTTCTTCGTTCTCGAGACTGTATCCCCAGAAGTCCCTGATCTGTTGGCTAAGTCACCTCTACTCTGAACCTAAATCCTAGCTCAGTATCCTCCGTGTGGTCCCCATCATTTCAGAGACTGTATCAACTCAGACGTCATTAAAACTTGGAGCTCCTCTGCGGTGCTGAGACCAAGAACTTACACGCAGCTCGGATGAAGAGCCCTGAAAGTGGTGAAAGCGCGGCGACTTTCCCAACAACCCTCTCTGCAAAGCAGTCGCGAGCCAGCTGCGCGGGGACCATTTTCGGAGCCATCCCTCAAAGCCTCGGGAGCCTGTGCATTTTTCAGAAGTGACTCATCGCCTCAAGTCAGGTTCTGCAGGGACGCCTGACCGCTTTCTTTCCAGCACGGTCTGACCATGGTGGCCCCGAACGCGTCCGTCTAAGTGATCGCCAGCCCTGCACCCCGGCAGAGCTCCGAGCCCATGAGACCCCTCAAAGTTAGCGCGGCCTGGGGCGCGGGGCTGCTGGTCGGATGGGCAGGCCGCGGCGGCGGGGACGCGGGGACGACGG
>NW_004524599.1:1367352-1372657 GCF_000260255.1 Octodon degus
CCTGCCCTTCCCAGCCCCGGCGAGGGGCGCAAGTTGCGAGCGCGGCCGGCACCTGCACCCCGCCGCTCCCCCGCTCGCCAGCCCGCGCCGCGCCGGGGTTACCTGCTCGGGGCGCCGGGGTCCCGTCCTCCGCGATGCAAATCCGTGTGCGGCCGCCGGCACCCTCCTCCCGCTCCTCCCGCTGCCTCCGCCCCCTGACGGGAGTCGTGCCGGTCACGCCGCTCCCGGGGAGAGTCGCCGGCGGCTTCCGGGAGCTCCAAATACAGCCGGGCGCCGCGGAGAGGGGGAGGGAGAGCTGTGTGGCGAGGGAGGTGCGAGGTGGAAATGAAGGGGAGCAGAGGGGAGCTGGGCGGGGGTGGGGGAGAGGAGGGGCAGATGGGCCGTGGGAGCGGGGCGCAGGAGCTGAGGAAGGCAGAGGCTGGGGAGGAGCGCCTGCCAAGAAAAGAATTCCCCGCGGCGGGCAGGAATGCGAAGAGGTCTGGAAGGAGCTGGAGGCTCCCGGCTGCAAGGGGCACAGCAAGGTCGGGTCCCCACGGGCTTGGGATTTGTGCAGAGACCTGGGTAACGGGACGGCCCTGTGTCACCCTCACCCCTGGCAGAAGGATAAAGGCCGGTTTGCGGGGGAACGTTAGACAGCTGATGCTCCAGCGAGGCGTCAAGATCAGAGGCATTTATATCTCGCAACCGTGTTTTTTAAAAAAGTATTTTGCACACACCAACTTTTAAAAAAGTCGCTTGATGTAGAAACAGATGTAACCAAATGCAGTTCACTTCCGGAAATGTATATTTGTAGCCATTTTCCCTTCACATTGAATGCAATTGGAAATCAAACGCTTCTCTTTTTTAAAAAAAACATCATTTGATTGGAAACTATTGACTTTGAATTTTCATTGGCGATTGTTTAAGAAGATGAACTTAAGGTCTTCATGGATGAATACATAGAAACTAATCGCGGACAAGAGAGAAAAAGGGGTGCAGGGTGTGATGAGTCCTTCCCAAAGCAAGGTCTCCAAAAGTGAATCTTTGAAAAGTCAGGCTTCTCTGTCAGTGTCAAAATCGCATCTCACTCAGTGCTGTGCATGACGAAGCTTGTTCTGACCCAGTAGATCTCACCTTAAGTGGAGGTCATTCCTACTACAAGTTGCTGTGGCCCAGCAGTGGGCTGTGCAGTGGCCCTTCAGCCCCCCGTGGGTGGGGGAAAGACAGGCCGCTCGCATGGCGCAGTCATAGCCAGCATCACGCCTGTGCTGCAACTGCCGTGCACAGGCAGGTGCCCTGGAAAGTTATCCTGAACAGCGGATGGGTGATGGATCGCACATGCATTCAGAGCATTTGTGTGCCAGGAATCTGGAAACAAGCTATTTGGAACCACAGGGAATTTCAGAGCATCCATTTCTATATGGCTACTTTTAAAAACATTAATTACAGCATCACTAGAGCATTTCTTTTAGCTGCATGCAGTTGTCTGCTGTATCCCTGAGGAAGAGGCTTTAGGACCCACCATAGCTACGAAAATCTGCAAATACTCCAGTCTTTATGGTATAGCAGTTGCCTATAAACTATGTACATCCTTCATATATGTTAAATCATTGCTAAATTATTTATAATATCTAGTACAATGCAAATGTTCTGTAAATAGTTGTTATGCTTAATGGTTTACAGAATAATAATAACAAAGAGGTTAGTACATATTTAACATAGATAATCTTTTTCCCCCTAAATATTTTCAATTCATGGTAAAACCCACAGATATAGAGGGCTTGAGCGTAGATTTTGCTTTGGAGTATGCAGCGCTATGGAGGTTCAAGAGAGAATGAGGCAAGATCCTACTAGATTTATACTGTAACAGGGAGATGCAGAGAGTATAAAAATAACCACAGTGTGAGAAGACTGCAAAATGTGTCCTGGGTGTGAACAGTTCTGTGGGTCCACAGAAGAGGAGGTGGTTGCTTCCAGTGCTAGAGATCTGAGAGTGCTTCCTGCCAGAAGTGAGAGTTGAATCTCTAAGGGGAAATGAGACACTGAAGAAGAGATCTCAAGATGAAAGGAGCACCAGGGACAAAAGAAAAGGGGAGGGAAAGGATGAGAGAGGAGTGAAGGACATTCTGAGCACAGCTGGATTAGAGAGCTGTGGACACCAGGTGTGGATACCAGGTGTGGAAGGAAGGTTGAGCCTTCAGTCTTAGCCTAAGATGTCCCAGTCCTAGGTAGTGGCACTGGGGAACTAGTGACAGTTTTTGAGCAGAATCATGATAATAAGAGTTAATTTGATGGCACTGCATAGGACTAGAAAGAAGTTAAAAACAGGGAAATCTGCTTTAAAGTAGTTCAGTATGTTAGAGGGGAAAGTGTTAACGTGGTTCCTGCACTCTTCTCTTGATCAGCTTCCCCTAGCATAGAATCCTTCTGCAGTCTGAATCTCTCCAAAGGAAGCAAACCTCAGAGAACTCATCCTCCTCTCAGTTCTCTGATGCTTGGTGTCCATGGTTTCTACCTAGGCCTGCAAACTCCAAGACCACAAGGATTGTTTAGTTCATGCCCACCTTTCTCAGGGCTGACACAGAAAACCAATGAGTGAGTATTTCCAGTCAATTTTTCTGTTACAGGATCACCTCTGAAGGTTCTGGAATGGGAAAGAAGAGAAAGGTTCTGGGCTTTTCTAAATTTCATCAGTTTGTCTTGAGATTCCAACCAGAACTTGCCTTTCTCCTTAGCAGATGAACTCTTCATCTGCTATACAGGGAGGATGGTTTTAATTTCTACTCCGATTTTTTCCCCCTCTACCTAGAAATGTATCCTTGTTCCCTTCTGTTCTTTATTTTTCTCTTGGCTTTTGTCACCTTCCATGCCAAGGCTAATAGTATTTTTGTCACTCGAGGTCCTTACTTTTGAATTCTCAGTCTCCTTACCTTACTGCATTGTCCCTACAGATCACACTCCAGTTTCACCCAGCCAAGGGTGTACCCAAGAGCTACCAGTGCAGTGGACACATGGGTAAAAGGGGAACACATTGCTGGTGCTGGTCCTACTGTTTTTCTGTCTGTTTGCATTGGGTAAAACTTTGGAATGAATTACTTGGTAAGAAAGGGGTTTGCTAGAAACTTAACAGGGTAGGTGGCCCAGGACTTCAGCATTTATAGTCTACAAAGTTAGCCAAGTATCAAGCAGAATCTGGGCTAGCATGATCCTTTCCCAGAATCTACTTCTGAGATTCTATCCAGTCTACTCCCAAGGTCCATTTATGCTGCCATAACACTATGCCTCAGACTAGGATATTTATCAATAATAATTTATTTCTCATAGTACCAGAGAGTGGAAAGATCAAGCAGAAGGCACCTTTGGTGTCTTGTGAAAGCTCTCTGTATGTTTCCAAGTGGCACTCTGTTATTTTGTCCTCGCATGGCAGGAGGTGGAAGGCTAGAAAGGGACAAGTGCTATGCCTTCACATGGTGGGAGATCAAGAAGGGGCCAGTATATCCCCTCCCACCTCTTTTATAAGAATGTTAATTCCCTCCATGAGGGTAAAGCGCTCCTGACTTAACTGGTCTGCCACACACCCTGCCCCTTGACACCATCACATGAAGTATTAGGTTCCAACACATGACTTGTGGAGGGACGGGGACATTCAGACCAGAGCAGATCCCAGAGCGAGTGCTGCACATCAGTCTACCACGTGCGGGTGACCATCTTTAAGCTGGCTTGGTGAATGGTTCTCCCACAAGGGGTATAATAGATAGGAACAAATGGGCCCAAGTAAAAGGTCTCCGTCAACCAGCAGTCACTCTGGCGCTTGCACAAAGGATGGCTTCCTGGATTGCAAGTTGTGCCCAGAAGGAAGCCAGGCCAGAGTACCAGGTCTCTCTGTGCAGCCTGCCCACCCATATGGCTGCTGAGGTTTCCAAGACCAGATTACTGGTGCTTGCTACATGTCGTAGTTATTTGCTTTCTTAATTTGGTTCTTACTGGCAAATGGGAAACATAATGAATATAATGAATGCTCTTTTGAAGTTGTTCCTGATGTCTGAAGTGGACAAGATAATAACAAGGATGTTCTTTCACAAACATACTTTTTTTTTTAGAGTCAACAGTTATGAAAAACAAATTTAAATTAGTCCAAACTTTTCTCAGTACATCACAGGAGTTTGCATTTTATTTTAATAACTATCCAGTGAACATTTATTGGTAGGTAATTTTCCCAGCTGTCAACTCAAGAACATTTATTCTACAAGCAGTTAATGGCCTGTGGTGTTCCATACCTTGTGGGTACCGGGAATGCATGACTCTGAGGAAGAAAGAATAAAGATGCATTCGGCCCTCTATATCCATAGTTTCTACATCCAGGATTCAACCAACCATAGACCTAAAATATTCATGGGAAAGCCATGCCTTTAGTGAATAGGTGCAGACCTTTTTCTCATTATTCCCTAAGCGACACTATGTAACAGCTACTTATAGGGCATTTACAGTGTTTTAGGTATTACAAGGAATTGAAAGATGATTTAAAGTATAAAGGAGAAGAATCTGCATAGGTAACATGCAAATACTATAGAAGATTTGAAAACTCTAAGGTTTGGTATCCATGAGGTCCTAGACCCAGTGTCCCCTGGTAACAAGGGATGGTGGTCATCAGTAAAGCTTGCCAGGCCTGTGCTACATGCCAGCCTCTGTTCTATGCATTTAAAATGAATTAACCCTCGTATTTATGAGTTGGTATCCACCATCCTTCATGTGTAAATGAGTAAGTAGGTACAGGGGTGGAGCTTTTATCTCAAACCACAGAACAATATTGATAGGGGGATTTGAACACAGGAGTCTGGCTTCAACTTGTGCTTTTGATGAGTACGTTTACTGAAAGGAAATAGGAATGAATAGAAAACTACCAGTTGATAATATGATGAATAACTGCTAGAAGATTAGATATCTGAGGAGTTAGATGAAGTTTGATGTTGATGTAATCAGCAAGAATGAACCTTAGAATAAAACTGAGCTTTCTCACTTCTTTTATTATATCTATGTCTATGTCTATATCTCTATCTATCTATCTATCTATCTAATCTTTTTTTGTGGTATGAGGAATTGAACTTGGGACTTTGTGCTTGCCAGGCAGGTGCTTATGCTGCTGAGTTATATCCCTGGCCCACTTCTTTTTATTTTAAAGAGAGTAAAAAACAACAAAAATGACACAGAATCTGAAAACAAGATCATAAGAAATTAATTATTGCATATTCTTGTCTTTAAAATAGTTGCTCAGAGACCCAGTCCTAGCCCAGGTCCGGTGAGTGTGTGGAGAGCTTCCTGCTACCTG
>NW_004524599.1:1374032-1386997 GCF_000260255.1 Octodon degus
CCTTTCACAATATCTATTGTACCTTTTGAATCTTATTTACTCTTTCAATTTCTTACACTAGGGAAACAATGTGATGTTTACACACGTGAGTCTGATTTATTTCATTTATAAGTATCTTCTTTAATTGCATCCCTCTACCTATAAAAGCCTCAAGTTTATCTTATTTTATAGCTGAGGAATATTGTTGTATAAAAATACCATATCTTTCAATAGATTTTATTTACTCTCTCAGGTTCTTACACTGGCAAGACAACAGATGGTAAGGACCATCTATTCCTATTTGTGTAGGATTTTTTCGTGCATGAGTGTTGGGCTTTATCAAAAGCTTTTACTGCATCTATTGAAATGATCAAGTAATTTTTGTCTTTGACTCTGTTTATATGGTGTATTACATTTATTCATTTGTGTATATTGAACCATCCCTGTATTCCTGGGATGAATCCCATTTGGTCATGGTGTATAATCTTCTTGATGATTTGTTACATTCTGTTTGCAGTATTTTATTGAGGATTTTTGAATCTATGTTCATTAGGGTGATTGGCCTGTAGTTATCTTTTTTTGGTTTTGTCTTTCTCTGGTTTTGGTATCAGAGTAATACTTGCCTCAAGAAATGAGTGTGGGAGAATTGCTTCTCTTTCATTTTCAATGAAGAGTTTGAGAAGAATTGGCTTAAACAGTCTCTAAATTTCTTGTTGAACTCAGCTGTGAATCCATCAGGACCTGGGTTTTTCTTTGTGGGTAAATTTTTAATTATGTTTTCAATTTCTTTTTTTCTTTTTTTTCGTGGAACTGGGGATTGAACTAAGGCCCTTGCGCTTGCCAGGGAAGCGCTTATTCCACTGAGCCATCTCCCCGGCTTCAATGTTTTCAATTTTACTAATTAATATTGGGCTATTCAGAATTTTTATATCTTCTTGGTTCAGCTCTGATAATTCATATGTTTCTAGGAGTCTGTCTATTTCTCCTGTATTTTTCATCCTATAAGCGTAAGGATTTTTGAAGTAGATATTGATGATCTTCTGAATTTCCACAGGATCTATAGTGATTTAGCATTTTTCATTGCTTATTGCATGAATTTGAATTTTTCTTTGCTGTTTGGATAAGGTTAGAAAGGGATTTATTAATTTTATTTATTTTTTCAAATAACCAACTGTTCAATTCATTAAATGCTTTTATGGTGTTCCTACTCTGCATCGCATTAGTTTCTGCCCCAATCTTTAAAATTTCCTCCCTTCTTTGGGCTTTGGACCTGATTTGCTCTTCTTTTTGTAGAAGCTTGAGGTGCAACTTTAGGTTGTTTCTTTGTGCATGTTCTGTTTTCTTGTTGTGAGAATTTACTGCTAAAATTTTTCCCTTGAGGACTGCTTTCTTTATGTCTCACGGGTTCCAGTAAATCGTATTTCCATTTTTGCTTGAAGGTAGATATTGTTTAATTTCTTCTTTAACTTCATCTGTGACCCATTGGTTGTTTAAGAGGGTGTTATTTAATTTCCAGGTATTTATGGAGTTTTTGTGGTTTCTTTTGTCAATAATTTCTAATTTCATTGCACTATAGTCAGATAGTATGCATGGGATAATTTCATTACCTTTGCCTTTACCTAAGCATGTTCTATGGCCTAGTATACGGTCTATTTTGGAGAATGTACCATGTGTAGCTGAGAAGAATGTGTATTCTGATGTTGTTGGGTGGAACATTATGTAAAGGTCTACTGGGTCCATTTGTTCACAAGTTTGGTTCAGTTTTGTTATTTCTTTGTTGATTTTTTGTCCAGTTGATCTAGCTGTTTATCTCAATGTGATCTTAAGGTCCCCCATTGCAATTGTGTTATTGCTTATTTGGTTTTTATGTCTATTAATATTAATCTTATATAGTTGGGTGATTCTGAATTTGGTGCATATATATATTTATGCTTATTATCTCTTCCTTTTGCAGTTTTTCCCTAACAAGTAGGTAGTGACTTTTGTCTCCTTTGAACATTCTGGGTTTGAAGTTCACGTTGTCTGCAAACAAAGTAGATATTCCTGGGTTTTCTTTTTCTTTTTTCCTGTTTATAGAGTATTGTTTTCCATCCTTTGACTTTTAGTCTATGAATTTCTCTCTGAGTTAAGTGTTTCTTGTATGCCACATGTCATTGGATTTTATTTCTTGATCCACTCCTCCAGTCTGTTCCTTTTGATTGATTGGTGAATTAAGGCCCATTTACATTAGTGATTATAACTGACATGTGTTGGCTTGTCTTTGTCATGTTATAATTTTCCTGCTATTGATTCCCTACTTTTCCCTCTGTTTAATTGATTGCCATGCTTAGTGATTTCTTTGTGTTGTTTTTCTTGGAATTGTGGTCATTTTTGTCTCTTTATAGAATATCTTTCAATACTCCTTGTAAGGTTGGCTTGGTGGTTATGAATTTCTTCAGTTATTTTTTGCCATGAAATTGTCTTATTTGTTCATTAATTTTGAAAGATAGTTTTTCAGGGTACATTAATCTGCACTGTATTTTTTTTTTTTCTTTCAGGATTTCAAGTACTTCATTGCCAGCTCTCCTTGCTTTGGGCCTTTGTGTTGAGAAGTCTGCTGTGATTTTGATGGACTTTCCTGTATAGGTGAACTGTTTCTTTTCTCTAACAGCTTTTAATATTCTGTTCTCATTCTGAATTCCTGGATCTTGTGTATTATGTATCTGGGTATAGATTTATTTTGGTTGATGCTAATTGGAGCTCTATATGCCTCGCTTATTTGTATATCAGATTATGTTTCCATGCTTGGGAAATTTTCTGATATTAGTTCTACAAATAGTCTTTTTATGTCATATGTTTTAACTCCTGCTTTTTCATTGACACTCATCAGTCTTCCATTGTTTTTCTTTATATCATCTTGTGGCTGTTGACTTGTTATTTCCTGATACCTTGGTATGTTTAAAAGATCTTTCCTCTCATGATCACTTTCTGCGATCCTGACTTCAAGGGCTGAAAGTCTATCTTCAGTTTAATTCAACTGGTTTTTCCAAATTTCAATAGCATTTTAAATTTTCTGTTTTCTCTTTGAATCTGCTTTTTGCTCTCTAATTCTTTCTTGTGTTGTTCATTTCTTTCATTGCTCATTTCCATCATTTTTCTATGTTACTTTACTTTTTATCTGTATCTTCTTTAAATACGACGAACATTTCATTATTGCTGTCATTTCTTGTGCTTCTTTACTGCAGTTGTTATCATTTCAGACATTTTAGGTGTACAACTTCCAATTTTATATATATTGATCTCTCCAGGAGACTCCGAACTCCAGAGATTGTTTTCTGCTTCTTCATCTTGGCATCTTCTATTGCAAAACATTTTTGTTTTGTTTTCTGTGATGATTCTGTTGAGTTCTGGTGATAGTTAGCCATATCATTAGTATCAAGACCTCACCAGGAAACTTCTGTACTTCAGGGATATCTTCTGTGTGTAGGAGATTCTTGGTTTGTGTCTGTCCCAAGATCTACCTTCCCCATTAATTGAGGGTGGGATACTGGTTTGTGTTTTGCTTTTTCCCCAGTCTTTTCAGTGTAGGGCTCTCATGATGTTATTACCCTAAATCTTCCCAATATTGTGCACAAGGAAGAATAACTGATAACAACAGATATGACGTCCTAGCTGCAGTACAATTATTGCTGCAGTAGAATTAGCAATCATGATAGCATCAAGCACAATTTAGAAAGTGACCAACTATGGCAACTGTTGATTTTGTACTTTAGACCCTAAGAGCAAAGTCTAAAGTTATATAACAGATAACTTATAAATTAGGAGTTTGTATGCAAAGTATTTCTCCTTGTTAGAGTGGGATTTATCCTGGCTTCCTCTGGATGAGCTGGTTGCCATGTCCTGGGCACTTCCTGTGCTGCTGCCCATCCTGCAGTGTAGGGGAATGGGCAGCACCTGTGAGCCTTTGGACTGTGGCTCTCACCTTGGCAGAGAGTTGATGGGCAGCTTCTCTCCTCTTCCAGGTGGCTCACTAAGGCTCCCTCAGTGGCAGAGGGATGAAGGCTGCGGTTCTTTCCTCCTTCATGGCTCACCAAGGAGCACCAAGGCTCCCTAAGTTTCCTGTGATGGTGGAAGGGATATCTCAATTCTACTGAGCTGATGTACCAGTGACGAATATGCTTAAGGAAAGCAATATAATTTTGTACAGTTGTCCCTTGATACCCATGGAAGATTCATTTGTTGAGAACTTTAGCAAATCCTCAGATACCAGCCCCTTCCATAAAATGACATAGTATCTGTTTATAATACATGCACATCCTCCCATATACTTCAAATGATCTCTAAATTGTGTATAATATTTAATGTTATGTAAATGTTATGTTAATTGTTGTTACACTGTATTGTTAAAGACATAATGATGTGTTAAAAGTGTTTACCTTTTAGAAATATTTTTTTTTCTCAGTGTTGTTTTAATTTGCATTTCATGGGTGGCTAGTGATGTGGAGCATTTTTTCTTGTATTTATTAGCATGTAGAATTTCTTCCTCTGAGAAGCGTGTATTCATCTCAGATGCCCATTTCTGGATTGGGTTTTTAAATTTTGGGGCCGTAGTGTTTTTTAGTTCTTTATAAATTCCAGAGAGAAAACCTTTGTCTGAGTCCTTATTAATTAAGATTCTTTCAAAATTTGTGGGTTGTCTTTTCACTCTATTGGTGATTTCTTTTGACATGCAAAAACCTCTCAATAGGAGGAGGTCCCAGTTGTTAATTCTTTCAAGTATTACTCACGCAGTTTGATTTTTGTTCATGAACTGTTTGCCTACCCCTAAGTCCTCAAGAATTTCTCCTACTTTCTAGAAATAATTTTTTAAAAAACATTTTTGATCTATCATAGGTTGAATACCTGGATATTGAACCTGGGGATAAATATCGACTGTGTATCTCAGGGTTAGTCATGTGGAGAAAGAGGCAGCTCAGGTAAAAAGTCTCTCATGGATGCATGAGATATGGACAGATATGAGGTCTAGTGCTATCTCTGCAAAATGCAAACTCTGCAAAGTAACTGCAACTCATTGAATATTTGTAGTGAATGAATTCTTTAAATTCTTTTCTTCTCAAAGGAACCCAGGCAGCTCAACTCTTGAATCCTAACACTCCTGATCTCCACTGGAAGTCCTGTCAGAGAAGCAAAAGACCTGGAAAAAAATTTCAATTAGTCTATACTTTTGCCCTGTGAAGTGTTTCTCTTGTATTGATTTTGTTTTAAAGAGACAGGGTCTCACTGTGTTGCCCATTCTGGCCTTGAACTTGTTAGCTCCTGTGATATTCCAGTCTCAGCTTCAATGCATGTACACAGTGTGTAATGAGTAGTACATGTAATTGGCATATGCATATTGCCTTAAACATACCATCTCTTTGTGTTGGGAACATTTACAACCTTCTCTACTAGCTGTTTTGAAACATTCAGTCATAATCCCCCACAGTTCTTTTACTGTGTCCCAGAACATTAGATGGTTTCTCCTGTACAAGTGTACCCCTGTACTGCTTAACTGTTCTCTGTCCTCTAGGTAGGTTTTAGATTTTGTGAACACCACGAATCATATTTAATGCTTTAGCCTTGTGCGTGGATCGCAGAATATGGTCTGTAGCTTTTGTTGTCTTTTCCAGAGTGACCTATGTGTGAAGGTGGAACACCGTTATGCACAGAAGTGAAAAGGGCAGGCTCATTGCTGCCTTTCCCCTCCAAGGCCTTTAGCCCTGTGAGCATTTCAGATGAGCTACAAGTTCTTCATCCTCCAGCGGGAGTAGGAGTGGAATCATGGTGGTGAACTCAGGTGGGTATGAGCCACTTCTGGGAATATCTTCCTTGCATAAAGAACATCTTATGTGGCCATAACCAACTCAAGTGGGAAGCTCACTCAATCCTAGCCACCAAAGGGGCTCAGAAGAGGTGGGGCATGGCTGGCACCATCCAAACCATGGAACATCTCCAGGAATCAACTTTGTGAATACGATTATGGCTGCATAAAAATGTTCTGTAACTAGGAATAGATAAAACAGCCAGCCTTTGCAAACCGGGAGATCTTTTTAAAAATTATAGCAACTTGTAGAATTAGGCTGTACCTAAATAGTTCAGTCCATATGCGTCTCTTTCTTTTTTGAATATCTTTGAAATTAACAGGTTATTCAGTTAGAAAATATTTTGCTGAATTTTTGTTTTCCATCTTTTTCTGGTCTCCTTTATCAATGTTTAAGTGCCTAAATTCAGGGTAATATCTACTTCAAATTTGTTTTACATCATTACTCAATGGTAAGGAAAAGGTTGCTGTTGGCCCCAGGGCAGTCCTTCCTCCTGTCGTATATTAGCAGGGGACCTCCAGCCACCAGTAGCCAGTTGCCCAGGTGCTGGGGCCGCTGCTCAGGGATCCACAGGGCTCCGTCCAGGGCAGCGCATGCAGTCAGTGGCCAGAACACTGTCTCACTCGATTGCTTAACAACATTAATCCAGAGTTAAAGTCAGGATTTAGAGGGTCCAGGGAGATAGCTCAATGGCATAAGCACCTGCCTGGCAAGTGCAAGGTCCTGAATTTGATCCCTGGTACCACAAAAAAAGGAGGGGCATAGAGAAATAGACAAGTTTATCCAAAATCATACAGGAAATAAATACATTACCCAAAGTATTTATTTACTTATTTATTTGTATTTTAGGGAAGGATCTACACAGTGTTCAGGGTCTCACTGCATGGATCAGACTCATAGTACTCTGCCTGTTACAGCCTCCCAAGAGCTGGGATTATAGGTGAGCGCTACCAGGCCCAGTCTCCATCACTATCTCAGTGTGCCACAGGGGAGGGGCTGGCATGGCAGGGGTCGAACCCCTGGCCCCTGCACCTGCTTGCAGTTGCCTTAATCACTGAGCTATTTGGCTGGCCCTTACCAAAAGTATTTAACAAATTCTTTGAAAATTCTGATTATTGGGATGTAAAAAAGATGATGGCTTTGGAAACAGAATCAAAGAAAAAAGGGGGCCTGCCCATTAGCTCAGGTGTGTAAGTGCCTGCTGAAACAGAATCAAAGAAAAGGCAGGTTCAAAAGTTTAGAGTTGCTTGAAGGGAGAGAGATTATTCAAGAGAATTTCAGATAACTGTAGGCCAATTTGAGCCCAAAGGAAAATCTTTTGAAAAGGCACCAATATGATATTTAACCTTTGTACCTTCAGTATAAATAAGTATGAATGTGAAATTGTCTAAAGCACATAATTAGACAAAAGTTAGAAAGTAAGCCTATTTATCAGTAAGAAAGCACAGCTATTTATTTTCCATTTAAATATAATGCCTTAAAGGTAGGGCTGGGGAGATGATGGCTCAGTGGAATAAGCGCTTCCCTGGCAAGCGCAAGGGCCTGAGTTCAATCCCCGGTTCCACAGAAAAAGAACAAAAAACAAAAACAAACAAAAAAATGTAGCAAAAATATGGAACAAAAATTATTATATCACCCTATCCTAATGTGTATTTGCATATTATTTCAGGTCTCTTCTACATGATGGATTTTATAGCTGCAAACTAAGTGAAAGCACTTGTACTGTTGAAAAAGAGCATTGGATGTGAGTTTAAAGATAAAATTATGGTTATTGAGAGGACTCTTCCTGTTCTTGCACTTAATCAGCAGAAGTGCTTGTGCTGTTACCATTGAATGCCAGCAACCGTGAAGAAAAATGAGAAGCCCACCTAGAGCTCAGCGAACAAGAACAACTCCATTTTCAGTGAAACAAATCCCAAAATATCCACCCACCTGTTCCACAACAGGGCTCAAAGGTTGAACTGAACATTGCAATCCAAAGCATCTGGAAAATACTCATTGTGTAGAGAAAAACTTTAATTGCTCATAAACAACTTTAAACAATAGATATAAACAGTATGTTATGGATCTAATATTGTGTGTATTCTTCACAGAATTTGTATTGAATTAGAGTATGTTGAATATCTACTTTCTGATGAATACATTAACCTCTAACTGTATGGGATCTCCTAAAGCAACAAGTGAAAATTGCCAAAGGATAATTCTCCCTTCTGCCCTGTGTGTTCCGAGTCAGGGTGCTAACAAATATTTTATAAAAACAATTTTGATCTTTTTTATCTTTATTTTTATTTTTTAGTTCAACAGTCATCAACAAAACAGGGAATTAATTTCAAATAATTTTCTTGGCCAGACTTCATACTGGAAAAGTGGTACTAGGGTTTTATGGACTTCCCAGGTTTTTGGAAATAGTGTGGCCCAGATTAAGTATTTTGTAAAGATTCTTAAAAACAAAAACAAGGCTGATTTAGAACCCAATCCTTCTTCATGATGCCCCCAGAGCTTTGTTGAGAGGATCTTGTTATTTCTTATCAAGTGGGTGAGATAGAAGAACCATGAGCTATTTGGGTGTCTGATCTGTATCAAAGGGCGCTCTGGGCGGGGGGGGGGACTACCTGCTTGGGCCCCTTCCTGTCCCTCTCTCTCGGGACAGGAGCTTTCTTTTTCTCAATAAATATATTCTGCTCATAAAAAAAAAAGGCGTTCTGGGAGTCACCTTGCCCAGACCTGGTCAGTGGTGAGTCTGGTCTCTCCTCTCCCCCACTTCCCATCTGGTTTAACACCCTCATCTTGTGCTGAAAGGTGAAAATAACTCTGCAGCTGGCTGTGGCTTCTTTAGCCTCCAACACAGAGCTTGATCATACTGGGGGAATTCCTGAAGTAAGGAAGGAATCATCATGTGCACTTTTGATTACACTCTGCAGGCTTCTGGGAGGCAGTAGTGGGGGGACTCCTGCTTGCCCTTTCTAAAGCACCCCAAAGGGTGTCCAAAGCTACATTATGGATTCAGCTTGTGGACCCTAAAAATGCAAGTTGTAGATGCTGAAAGTAAGATGATTTCAGGACGTGGGAGGAGCGCTGAGGGCAGGAATGGAGAGACACTGGTCAAAAGGTAGGAAGTTTCAGATAGGTGGGAGTAAGTTTGAGGGATCTATTGTCCAACATGGTAAGTATAGTTAATAATAATTTGTTATATACTTGAAAGTTTCTAAGAATGGATCTTAAATATCTTCCCAACAAAAAAGTGCAGGCGTATGAGGTGATAGATATATTAACGTACTCGTTTCACGATGGATATGGGTGTCAAAACTTACATTGTGCACTGTAAGTATATCTGTTTTTAGTTGGTCAAATAGACTGTAACTTTTTTAAAATTTTATTTTAATTTGAAGAGTGAAAACAAGCAAAAACAAACAGAAAATAAGACAGAAACAAGGTAACATACAACAATACATATGTTACAGATTTTGAAAACAGGGATAGTTAATTAACAGTGGTTGCTATATTATCTATTTTTTCATTTTAATGAGAAAAAAGATAACAATGAACCATTTTTAAGACAGGTTAGTATGACAGTTACAATAATTAATACATTGCATATTATTGGCTTCCTAGTAGTTATTCAGAGTACAAGATGCAGAAATGGTATCTTGTCTAAACAATGTTAGTACAGACCTTTCCTCTCAATGAACTAAAAGAAAGTAGCTGTATATCTATCCTAACTATCTTGTATATGCATATATATATTTTCACACACACACACACACACCCAAAAAAAGGTCCTTTTTTGTTTTGTTCTGTCAGAGATGGGTGTTCCATTGTTGTTAGAGAAGCTGTATTTGGAGAAGTCTTTAAAAGACTTTCTCATACTTGATGTCAGTCCAAAGATTGCAGGTACTTGAATTCAGCAAAATAACCCAATATAGCCCAATAGGCCATAATAGTAGTGGGTTATTAGCATAACGGGCAATTGTCTGAAGTTGTTGATTTGAGCCTTTTATAGCTCAGAATATTAATATAGCTTTACTGTTATGCCTCATGGTTATACTTTTTTGCTGGATAGTTAAGACCAAATTAAAGCAAGACCTATATAACTAAGAATGTAACTTTTGCTTTCTGACAAGGTCAGTCAAATCCCCTCAGGATTTACCATGGAACCATGTACAGCACCTTGTGGGTCTTTTGTCAGTGTCAGCCATCTGGATGAGTCATGGCCATTGCTTGACCAATTTGTTCTCTGCGAAAGCCTAGGGAATTTTTCTCTCTATGTGACTCTCCTTAGGCACAGCATATATCATTGATCAACTTCCTTAAATATCACATACCTTAAATATAACATAGAACTGCTATTTTCCAACAACCATAGATATTTAAACTTTGTATTCCTACAGAATGTGAAAAAAAATTACACATTTTTGCACAGAAATTTAAAAATCAAACCACATAAAACACTGTAGCAGGACAGTTCTCTGACTTTATTTCTTATCTCTCGTTTTCTTTTATTACCTTTTTTTTTTTTACAAACATTTACTTTGAAGAGATTATAGCAATAATTGGTATGACATTAAAAGCACAACGCATTTAGAAGACCAAAATGATGGGTATTTCAAGCATGGTTTTAGTACTACACATTGCTGCCCTCAGTGCAGTTGCTCAGTTCTCAGATACCAGCATATATAGTTTAGATTAACTTTTTAACAAAAGAGATTCACCATTTTGTGGTTGCCAGTCTTTGGCTTCTGTAACCTTGTTCTTCCAAATGCGATTTTGGGAAAGACTAGACTGCCGGCAGTGGCTGGAGTTGACGTGCTAGGAACAGAGCACGGCTTGTTGTGTGGCACCACTCCAGAAGCTCCGTGGGGTCTGCGGATCGGCTAATAGTGGGACGGTGGTCGGAGAAGGCAGTGGGTTTTCATAGAGGAGCTGCCCTTGCCTGGCACTGGTTTTCCTCCTGTGCTTCTACTTTTGAGGGATCAGTAAGTGCAGAAGAAACTCGGAGAGCAATGATTGAGATGAGAAGAGGGAGGACACCTGGGGAACTGCGTGGCTGTGCGTGAGTAGGAAGGCCACGAGGAAGCCACAGGGAAGATTCTCTAGTTTGCTGCTTGAATGTTTTCCCAAAGGCCTACACATGAAAGGGCTGGGCCCAAGCCTGTGGCTATACTGGGGGTGGTGGAACCTTAGAAGATGGGGCTTTTAGTTTAAAGTTAGGATATGGGGCCTGCCCTTGAAAGGCCTTTCTGTCTCTCTTGTTTCTTGGCTTTTATAAGGTAAACAGACTTCCTTTGTCTTGAAATTTGCTGAGATCTTCTGTGCTACCACAGACCTAAGCCAAGGGCCAAGTGACTGGGGACTGAAACCTCTGAAGTTGTGAGGCAAAATAAACCCTTTCTTCCTTATAAGTTGATTTTCTCAGGTGTTTTTGTTACAGTGATAGAGAGCTGACTGACAGAGAGGTGTGGGCTTTGGGCAGGCCAGCAAAGGCAGACAGCTGGGGCAGCTCAGGGTGCTGGGAGTGGTGTGAATGGCTGCTCAGGCTTCCAGTGTCACCATGTTGTGGTGGCAGGACCTGCTGCAACCAAACCTGTGGGCCTTCCTCCTGTGCCAATTGAAAGACCTCAGAAAGGCTGCTTTCACTGCATGTTTTAAGAATAGTGTGTGAATGATTAAAATTATGTATTTCTGATACTTTAACAGTCCCTGCCTATAATTTTATGGATTTCCCCAAGTCTAGATTGAGTATAGCTCACCTGAAATGTTTGGCTTCAGAAATGTTTCAGAATATTTTGAAGTTCTGACTTTTAGGGGTGGTACTGGGGATATGCACAATGAGATACCTTGAGGATCAGTACTATGTCTAAGTAGCAATTCATTTATATTTCATATCACCTTTTATACATATCTTCAAGGTAGTTTTATATACTATTTATAAATGTGTATGCATTTGGACTGTGATGTATCACAGGAACTGAAGTGTGGGGTCTTTAACCTGTGATGTAGGCTTTTGGAGCATTTTGGATTTTTAATTTTCTCATAGTGATGAAATAAAAGAGGATAAAATAAAATCAACATAACCTTTCCAAAATGTCTAGGGAAAGACAGTGGTAAGGGAGATCGCAGAAAACTTTACATCACAGAATAGAATACTGTTTATATTTTCTGTATCTAATATAATACAGAATCCTGGGACTTATATTTATACTGATGCTTTAAAAAAATGATTCATTTCTTCTCACTGATGTAGCAATGAAAAAAAATCCATTCTTTATGCAACAAATCCTGATCTTCAGAAAAACCTTGAAAGATTCACTATAGTCTCACAAAAACTGGCAAGCAGTTCTATAAAATAGGACCAATCTGCTCCACATTTTGACAAAAGCAACCACAGGAAGTCTGAGGATACCCAATCATGTTTGAGCTTGACAGGCTTTCTTTGGCCACATGTATCCTCCTGATATTTTTGTTCGTATTTTGCATATTTATTTAGATGATTATTCTACTATGAATGGTGAAGCTTTTTTAGTATCATAAAAGCCCGTATCTCAACATCCAATAACTGCATTTTCCCTTATTCTGACTTCTACAATTCAGAAGAGATCCAGTGGCTGATGTTTTCTCTGGTCAGGTATTTCTCATGATGTCTGACGTGATTCCTAATGGAGATGGCAATGAGCAGTGACTGTAATTATAATACTCTTGTAATCTAAAAACAATTGCTGTTGGGAAAGAAGCTGTCTTGCTAAAATGTTTTGTCATCAAACCTTTGGTCTCTTCCAAGCAGAATCTGAATAGAACTTCCTAAGAATAGCAACATCATAAGCCTTTCATTTATTTTGATCTGATTCCAAATATCCATTGAGAGTTGCTTTGCCCCTCTCGGGCCCACTCCCTCCAAGCCGGAGGCTGCTTGCAAATGAGAGCAAATGTTGACACAGATTTGCATTTTCTAGTGCTCTTCAAAACACAAGTAAGGCCTCCATGGCCTCCTACAGAGTGGCCAAAAATAGACAATTTTCCACGGTCCACTGGAAAACTGGCATTTATCAGTGGGGGAAGTTTATCCATTATATAAGAGTATATTCTGTGGATAGTTTTTCAACTCTCTACACAAAATCCAGCCCTAGGGCCAAAGTTCCTGATTCCATCTTTCCG
>NW_004524599.1:1392324-1393172 GCF_000260255.1 Octodon degus
AGAGAGAGAGAGAGAGAGAGAGAGAGAGAGAGAGAGAGAGAGAGAGAAAGGCACTTTAATTTTGTTGATGTATAAATACAAAGGGATGAATGTACAGTGGTGGTCAGTGGTAGAGCACCCTTGGGTTCAATCCCCAGTACTGCAACAAAAAAAAAACAAAAGAAAAATACTCCATCAACTCACATAAATTTTTGATCTGAAAACTTAGGGAGAATAAAGCATGAGCCAGTACAGTATTTACCACCATAAATATTTTTAACTACTTACAAAATCAGATTTTCTATGGGTTTTTTTTTTGCTTATAACTTTCTACTTACAAGGTTATTTTGCAATATTGTAGAAGACCATCCATCTAATTTGACACAATCGAAGACAGTTTAGAGAGGCATCAGGTGAGATGCTAATAAAAAACTAGAATGAACTATTTAGAGAAACTACATATTACTTCGAAGAGGATTCTTGAGATGATTTCAAACTTGTGAAACAATGTAATTATATAATACTTTAATAGAACTATTCAGTTGTAGAGATGGATATGTCATTTTCTCTTTTTGGTAGTGCTTTTAGTTCTTGGTATTTTGAAATTTAACTTTCTCTTGAACAGTGATAAAGCTGTCAAGTGATATTCTCGATAGTCCTACAAGTTGGAAAGTAGAATTGTTTTTTTGAGAGCAACACTGTCCAAAAATAAGTGACGTGAGCATCCTTATGCCTTCATTTTTTGAGGTAGACACATTTTAAACTTTAAAAAGTATGATTAACTTTATTATGCTTTTTATAGCCAAATATGACTTAAATATTTTTAATATATTATTTCATCAAATATTTTACATATTATGTCAATATTA
>NW_004524599.1:1393272-1401954 GCF_000260255.1 Octodon degus
TATTTATTTATTTATTTATTTATTTGGTACAAGTTCTTGTTACACAGCTTGGACTCCAGTTTCAGTGGCTGGCACAACATGCAGTACTGGGGATCTAACCTGGGTCCTTGCACTTGCCAGGTGGGCTCTTAGACCACTAACCTATCTTCCTGGCTAGTCATTGGTGACTTTGTAGCATAGAAATAGCCAGCCAAAAAATATTAGGATGTGTAATTTGGTATGAGAGTTGGAGATAAACATAAATTTCATGGCCAAATAAGTTTTTTTTTGTTCACTAGAAAATCTTTCATCAAGAGGCTGCTATAAGCGTCAAAAAAGCTTAATATCACAGGAAAAACTACAGTCTTCTATTGGAGGCTGAAATTTAAAACAATGAATGTCTTCACAATTCTGGTTTCTATTGCTTATGAGGGGTTTTTATTATCTGTTCATTAACGAGTATCATTAACTAGCATGTAGTTTAAATATTTTTATTTTTTTAAAATTTTTTTCTTCATATTCTGTAAGGACTTAAAGTTTAACATATCAATATTTCATGGAAAATACCTGTTCCATGTTATTCCTAAGATGTTTGATATTTGGACAGATAGGTTAAACCCAACTGCATATGGTGTTGGGTAATAATAAGCTTCTCTTCTGGAGGGTTAACAACCTAAGTTTGCAGACTAAAAATTAGAGAAAAAGAAGAGCTGCAAGGTCAGCCAACATTTTGACCCTAGCTTTTCAAGGTCAGTGAAGACTCAGGACATAGGAGAACTTATACTGTAACATCATGTAACTCAGTTATGTCCCAAATTTTCTGATCAAGGAGATTATGGGGCCACAGAGGAAGGTGATTGATGATGTAAAATGTGCCTAAGGAGAGACACATGGCAATAAAACATTCTTTCAGGCTTTCACAGACAGCAAATTGGTCAAGCAATGGCTGTGACTCATCCACATAGCTGGCACTCACAAAGGATCTACAAAGTGTGGTACAAGGTTTCGGGATTAATCCTGAGGGGACTTGGCTGACCTTATCAGATACAAAAATTACATTTCTTATTATATAGGTCTTGCTTTATCTTGGTCTTAACCATCCAGCAGAAAGGTATAAAAATGAGATGTAAGGGGTGAAGCCATGTTGGTATCCTGGGCTGTAAAGGGCTCAGGTCAACAACTTCTGACATTGCCAGTCCTGCGGATGACCCACTACTATTATGGACTACTGGACTGTATTGGCATATTTTGCGGAACTCACGCACCTACGATATTTAAATGACAATGGAATACCTTTCTCT
The DNA here is from genome assembly GCF_000260255.1 of Octodon degus. Classification (NCBI taxonomy): domain Eukaryota; kingdom Metazoa; phylum Chordata; class Mammalia; order Rodentia; family Octodontidae; genus Octodon; species Octodon degus. Next base: position 1,394,553 of record NW_004524599.1, read on the forward strand.
GAGAAAACTAAACAAAAAAAGGGGCTACAAATGAATGACCATTTTGTATCTGTATATTCAAATTAATTAGGATAGATATACAGCTATATTCTTTTAATTCAATGAATAAGAATATTTGTTCTAATAGTGCTTGTGGACAGGATGTCATGTCTAAATCTTGTACAGTGAATAACCACTGAGACATCACTGTGCAATGTATTTATTATTGAAACTGTCCTACTGATCAGTTTTGCAATGGTCTCATTGCTATTTGTTTCTCAATAAAATTATTTTAGAAAGTATTATTCAACTATAAAACAGGATAAATTTGAGTCTTTTTTTGGTAATTGGTTGCAACTAGAGAATATACTCTTAAGTGATATAAGTCAGACCTGCATATATAAACATCATATTGTCTCTTTATTGTGAGAACCTGAAAGAGAAAAATGGAATCTGAAGGGTACAATACATACTGGGGAAAGAGAGTGAACTTATTCAAAAGGGAAGAGTTACTGAGTTGAGTAGAAGGACAGGAGAGGGAGTGGGGCAAAGAGACTTGTCTAGGTATGTAAGTAGGATGGTATGGATAACTGTACTGTGCATTATTGCTGGTCTATGGAAAGGAGCAGTTAAAGCTTAATTTGTTTCATCTCCTTTTTTCAATTTTTTGTACTTTTTCTCTTCTTAATTTCTCATGCATTTCTTTCTATTTTTCTTTCTTCTTCTAATTTCACATGTATATATCTGGTAATATGAATATCCAGTTGGAAGACAACACTACTACAACAAATACAGTGAAATTCATATTACTATGTTAAGTGAAATTGTGTATCACATGTAATTTTTTTCTGTTTTAATTCTAATTTGTACTCTCTTTAAAAAATTAAAAATTAAAAATTAAAAATCATATATGGATATAAAAAAAGAATCCATGCATTGAATAGTTGGTTCTTTGAAAGATTAAAGAAAATACACAAAGCAATAGAAAAGCTTAACAAAAAGGAAATAAAAGACCAAATAAATTCAATTAGGAATGAAAAAATCCAGAAGATCATCAATACTCCTTTCGATAGCATGTATACTCTAATAACATGGAAAACTCAAGAAATGGACAAATTCCTAGATACATATTTTACCAAAACTGAAACAAAAAGTTGTAAAAATTCTAAGTGACTCAATAGCAGTCAATGAAATTGAAGAAGTAGTAAAAAAGACTACTGAGTAAAGCCTAGATCCTGGTGGATTCAGTGCTAAGTTCTCTAAGAGTTCAATGTCACTACTCCTTAAACTCTTTAATGAAAATGAAAGAGAAGTAATACTCCCAAACTCATTCTTAGAATCAAATATTAACCTGATTCCAAATTCAGAGAATGATTCAAAAAAAAAAAAAAACCATTGGCCACTCTCTTTAATGAACATAAATGTAAAAATTATTAATAAGATACTGGCAAGCATAGTACAGAAAATCATCAAGAAGATTGTATAACATGACCACATAAGATTCATCCCAGAAGTGCAGGGATGGTTCTTTATTGATGCCAATCAATAATTATAATATACCACATTAATAGAAGCAAGCGCTAAACGCGTATGATCATGTCAATAGATGCAGAAAAAGCATTTGACAAAGTCAGAACCCATTCATGATAAAACCCTACAGAAAATTAGGATGGGAAGTGTTTTGTCAACCTGAGCTATGAAAAACCAACAGCCAATTACATACTAAATGTTCAAAAACTGAAAACTTTCACTCTAAAACCAGGAACACCATAAGGATGCCCAATATCACTTCTCCTATTCAATATAGTCCTGGAAAGATTAGCCAGAGAAATTAGATAAGAGAAAGAAAGAAAGAAATTATGGAGAGGAAAGGAACAAGTTATATTATCATTGTTTGTTTATGATATTGATACTCTACATAGAAGATGCCAAAAGCTCTACTAAAAATTCTTAGAATTTGTAAATAAATCTGGCAGTGTAGTATGGTACAAAGTCAACACTCAAAAATCCATAACATTTCTGTATATGAATGACAAACTCATTGAAAGCAAAATTAGGGAAACAATACCTTTTACAACAGCACCAAGAAAAATGAAATTCTTAGGAATCAATCTAAAAAGGCAAATAAAACACATTTCCATTTCAGAAAATGGAAAGATACCTGTTTTTGGACAGATCCAATCTAGTGAAAATGGCCATCCTTTCAAAACTGTTACACAGATTTAGTTTAACCTAAATCACAATACCAATAGCATATCTCATAGAATGAAAGATAACAATCCTAAAATTAATATGGAACCAGAAGAGACCGAGATTAACAAAAACATTTCTGGGCAACAAAGGCAAGGCAGAGGGCATCATCACCCTTAATTTGAAGTTATGGTATAAAGCTACTGTGATTAATAACCTCATGGAATTGGCAAAAAACCAGAACTGAGGATCAGTGGAACTGAATAGATGGCATAGAAACAACTCCAAGCACATTCAGCTGCCTTATCTTTGAAAAAAGAATCAAACATGTTCACTGGAAGAAAGACAGTCTCCTTAATAAAATAATACTGAGAAAACTGGCTTTCCACATACTGAAAATTGAACTTAGGCCCATATCTCTCACTATATACTGAGCTAAAATAAAAATGGACCAAAGACCTAAATATAAAAATGGAAACAATCTGTTGCAAGATGAAATAGGTAAAACTCCAGAAGACATAGTGTAGGCAAAAGACTTTATGAACAAAGCTCGAACTGCACAGAAAATATTATCAAGAATCAACAGCTGGGATCACATCAAACTAAGAAGCTTCTGCAAAGCAAAAGAAACCACCAACAGAGTGAAGAGAGCATCCACAAAATGGGAAAAAAATTGTTACCAGCTACTCCTGGGACGAAGTATTAATATCTAGAATGTATAAAGATCTGAAAAAAAAGATCAGACTCACCCAAATTTATTTATTTATTTATTTTTATTTTAAACAGGAGAAGTAAAGAAATAGAAATAAAACAGAGATTCAAATCAGGTTAATAGGAGAATAATAACAATATATTGCACATTATTAACATCATAGTAGTTAGAGTACAAAATATAGGCATGAAATTATGTCCAGACAATATTAGCACAAATCTTTCTCTGTGCTAAGAGGAAATAGCTGTATAACTATCTTAACTACATTGTGTGTGTATATTTCTTTTCCATTTATTCTGCTTTATCCTATTAGTTTCTCTTTTCTTTTGAACAATTTCTTCCCAATTCATAATATCTAATGTACACTTTAGATTTTATTTACTTGTTAGGCTCCTCACCCTATGAAGACAGTGTGATGCTTACACATATGGGTCTGATTTATTTCACTTGTGAATGTGGTCTCCAGTGCAACTGTCTATAAAAGTCTTGAGTGTATTCTTCTTTATGGCTGAGTAAAACTCCATAGATATAAAATTACATCTTTGATAGCCATTGCTTGGTTGATGGGCATTTGGGTTGTTTCCAAGTTTTAGCTACTACAAATTGTGCTGCTATAAACACAGGTGCACACATATCACGGTGATATGATGCTTTTAATTCTTCTGGGAAGATACCCAGAAGGGGCATAGCTAGGTCAAATCGGATCTCTAGTGCTAGATTTTTAAGGAAACTCCACACGATTTCCATAGTGGTTGCACCAGTCTACACTCCCACCAACAGTGGAGAAGGGTTCCTTTTCCTCCAACAGACCCACCAATATTTGTTATTGGTTAATTTCTTGGTAGCAAGCCATTATTTCTGGACTGAGATGGAATCTCAATGTTGCTTTAATTTGTATCTCTTGAATGACTAGTGATGTTGAATATGTTTTTTATATTTATTTGTCATTTGTATTTCTTTATCTGAGAATTGTGTATTCATCTCAGATGCCCATTTTTTGAATAGGTCTTTCAATTTGAGGGGACTGATTTTTTTTCAATTCTTTATACGTTTTTGATATAAGTTCTTTGTGTAAGAGACAATTGACTAAATTTTTTCCCCACTCTGTGGGTTATCTTTTATTCTGTTGGTGATTTCTTTGGTTGTTCAAAAGTGTTTTTTTCAATAGGCGTATCAGTTGATTGTCATATTTCCCGGGTGATCTGGGTTTTTTTTTTTTTTTTTCATAAAGTCTTTGCCTGTCTTCAAGATTATTATCTATCCTCCCTTCGTATAGATTTAGTGATTCTGTTTTAATGTTTATATCTTAGATTCATTTTGACTGCAGTTTAGTACATGGTTATGGGCATGGGTCTAGTTTTAGTTTTTGGCAAGTGGAAAACCAGTTTTTCCAGCACTATTTACTAAAGAGACTCTTTCTTCCAGTGGAAGTGTTCATTCAGCTCCTTTGTCAAAGATAAGGTGGCTAGACATGTTTGGAGTTGAGTCTTCATCTTTTATGATGTTCCACTGATCCTGAGGTTTGTTTGGGGTTTTTTTGGCCACTATCATGCTGATTTTATCACAGTAGCTTTGTAGTATAATTTCATGCCAGGGATTTTTATGACATCTTTGTTGTTGAGGATTGCTTTTGCTATTCTAGGTCTCTTCTGGTTCAAAATGAATTTTAGATATATTTTCTTTAGTTCTGTGAGGTATTCTAATGGTTGAGATTACATTAAATCTGCTTAAAAGTTTTAGGAATAGGGCCATTTTCACTATAATGGTTCTTCTTATCCCTGAGCAGGGGATATCTTTCCATTTTCTGATATCCTCTTTGATCTCCTTTTTCAGAGTACTGTAGTTCTCAATGTAAAATCTTTCACTTTCTTTGTTAGCTTGATTTGTAAGTATTTCATTTTTTGGACACTATTTTAAAAGGTATGCTTTCCATAATTTCTTTCTCTATGAGTTTCTTGTATTTGTATAGGAGTGCTGTTATTTTTTTGACTGTTGACTTTGTGTCCAGCTATACTACTAAATTTGGTTATTAAATCTAGAAGTCTTTTAGTGGAGTTCTCAGAATTTTCTATATAGGGCATGATGCCACCTATAAATAGTGATGATTTAACTTCTTTCTTTTCAGTTCTTATTCCTTTTTTCTTGCTCTGGCTGATGTTTCCGGAACTATATTGGGTAGGAGTGGTGATATTGGGCATCCTTATGTTGCTCCTGAGTGTAGAGTGAAATTTTCGAGTTTTTGAACATTTAGAATGTAGTTCATATGTGTCATAGATAGCTTTTATCAGATTGAGGTAAACACCTAAACAATTTTCTGTAGGATTTTCTTTTCATCATGAATGTGTGTTTGACTTCGTCAAATGCCTTTTCTGCATCTATTGAGATAATCATATAGGTTCTGTGCTTGGTCCTATTAATGTGGTATATTATATTTATTGATTGACACATGCTGAATCACCCTTGCGATGAGTCCTATGTGGTCATGGTGTATAATCTTGATGATTTGCTGTACTGTATTTGCCAGTATCTTATTGATAAGTTTGCATCTATGTTCAATAAGGAAAGTGGTTGTGGTTCTCTTTTTTTGGTTGGATCCTCCTCTGGATTTGGAGTCAGATTAATACTTGCTTCTAGGAATGAGTTTGGGAATATTGTTCCTGTTTTTATTTCCTTAAAAAGCATTAGTGGCATACTTTATCTCTAAATTTCTTGTAGAATTCAACATTGAATCTATCAGGGACTTGGCTTTTTTTTTTAAATTACATTTTCAATTTCATTGCTTGATTTTGGGTTATTTAGAAGTTTTGTATATCTTCTTGATTTAGTTTTGGTAATTCAATTGTGTCTAAGATCTTGTCCATTTTTCCTGTATTCTCTATCTTATTAGAATATAGATTCTTTTTTTTTTTTTGGTTTTTAGATTCTTATAGTAGATATTGATAATCTTCTGGATTTCTGTAGGAGCCATTGTACTTTCCTTATTTTCATTCTTAATTCCTTGAATTTGTGTGCTTTCTTTCTCATTTTTGATGAAGTTGGCTAGTGATTCATCAATTTTATTTATGGTTTCAAAGAAGCATCTTTTTGATTCATTGATTCTTTGTATTGTTTTCTTAGTCCCAGTTGCATTCACTTCTGCTCCTATCTTTATAATTTCCTTTCTCGTATGAGTTTTGGTTTTGATTTGTTCTTCTTTTTCTATGAGTTTGAGGTTCAATATTAGGTTGTTTATTTGAGCCTATTTTGCTTTCCTGATGTGAGAGTTCCTCATTGCTATAAATTTCCATTTTAGGATCACTTTCTTTGTGTTCCATTAGTTCCAGTATGTTTTATCGGCATTATTATTTAATTATACTCCCTTTAATGTCAATTTTAATTTCCTCTGTGACCCATTGGTTGTTCAGGAGGGTGTTGTTTAATTTCCATGTGTTTATATAGTTTTTATGACTTCTTTTATGGTTGATTTCCAACTTCATTGTGCTATGGTCAGATAGCATGCATGGGATGATTTTAATTCTTCTATATTTACTTAAGAACATTTTGTAGGTTAATATGTGGTCTATTATGGAGAACATCCCACATGTAGCTTGTGTGGATAGAGAGTGGAAGAAGGCTTGGAGGCAGAGGAGTGAAAATGGGAAAAAAAAGAAATAAGGTGTACAGGCATAATTCATTATAATGAATGTAATAAATATGTACAACAAATATGTATTAATCCAAAAACAAAGTTAAAACAAAAGCAAAAAAGAAGAGTGGCCTGGATGCTGAGCACCAGGATTAAGTCTTTTACAGGTATGTGATTCAGTTTCAACTTCCACCAAATTGGTCCAGACTAAAGGTTCACTGTCTTTTCCAAATATGACATTCAAGGAAGTATCTTTAATGAAGATAATCCATGAGCCAGAAAATCCTGATTCTACCCATCATACCTTCTATACCAATGACCAGATTCTATTTTTCTGAGTAGAATTAATCATAGGGATGATGTTATTTGTTTAAGAAATTATATATATCTAATATTTAAACAGTAAAAATCACAAAGAAATTACTAATTCAGTCTATGAAAATGAGTATCTTTATAAATCCTTCATTAGTTCCTTCTTGAACATTCTCACAGGTTGGGAATTTAAGACCTCACACAAATACCAGTTTTGGGCTGGGAAGATAGCTTGGCAGTCTAATGGCCAGCCTGGCAGGCATAAGGACCCAGGTTTGATCCCTGGCACCAAATGCCTCACTATAAGTCTGAGCAACATAGTGAGACCCTGCACCAAATAAATAAATAAATAAATAAATAATCAGTTTTATTGCTATGTAGGATTAAGTCCTTCTTTGTAGTAAACTAGTTTGTCTCTATGTGATTTATCGCTTTGGTCCTAGAAATCAAATGATATCCTACTTTCTTTCCCCAAATCTCTTGCAGTCATCAGACATTCTTCCACAGTGACTCTCATGTTTTTTTTTAATTTTTTTTTTATTTATTTGAGAGAGAGAGAGAGAGAGAGAGAGAGAGAGAGAGAG
>NW_004524599.1:1402054-1402555 GCF_000260255.1 Octodon degus
GCTTTCGAGTAGCAGAATTTTTGCATCTATGAAATCATGTTATGTAATGCCTTTTATGAATAGCCTTTCAGGGAGAAAGGGACTGAAGACTGATTAAGAATGGAGTAGTTATTTCATTATTTGTTCAGTATCGAGGAGAGGTCTATGAACAAATGTTAGAAGTTTTAAATATTTTTATTCGCAATGGTTATGAATGCTTATTTTTTCTTTCTTTTTAAATGAAAACATCACTTAGTATTCAAGGCAGTTTTCATTCACTTTCAACTGATATTATTTAGCCCCAATTGAAACACTTTAATTTAATATTAATAGGTTATATAAATATTAAAACAATATAAAGGTGTATAGTACAAAGTTTTTCACTTGTATCTGTTCCTTGTTTCCTCAGTCCCTGCATCTCCAGGGCATGGCATTGTCATTCTGTTTCCTCTGTCCTTCTAGCTAATGAAGCTCATACTTCAGGACATTGTATTTTTTTTTTTTTTTTTTTTTTTTTTTTTT
>NW_004524599.1:1402655-1408654 GCF_000260255.1 Octodon degus
TTCAGGGCAGGTTTGGGTGGCTTGAGTTGTGGGGATAGAACCACAGCAACCTGAACCTGACTGCTTCATTGAAGCAGCCACTTGAAGAACTGAGCTAAGGGGCAGACCCCCTGAGCTAAGAAGCTGGACCCTGAGCTAAGGGTCAGGCCCCGAGTTAAGGGCAGGCCCCTGGGACACTGTATTCACCCCGATCATTTCTCATGCTCTGCTGGGGGTTCAAGGCAATGCATTCACGAAAACGTATTTCTTCGTATGTGGTACAAGGAATTGAACCCAGGACCTCATATAGGCAAGGCAAGCATGTTACCACTGAACTACATCTTCAGCCTAAGATTTTTTTGTTTCCTTGTATTTTTAGCTTTAACAGGCTAAGACCATTGTTTCCTTTTGTTGTACTCACTTTCCTATCACTATAACTACCTCTGAGTTTTGATAGAGGGTTACCAAGGAAAGTTGACTTAGAGATACATTTGATAAAGTTGATACATTTAATGCATGCAATGACTTATTGGTAGATATCCTCATATAGATTCCAGGAATAGTGTTATTTTGTATTGTGGTGAGTTGCCACGTCTCATGATACACAGGTGAAGGGTCTGAAAATGTGTCACTTTATGGACATGTCAGAATTTACAGAACACTCAAAAACATATATCATAGAGATGAAGTTTGAAGCACAGAGCATCAGAAATAATCTGTGGAAAATTAGTTCAAACATCAAACATAATATTATAAGTGAAAGATATCATTCTTATTGGCATCTGATCAAAGCTAATGTTCTACCCATGATGAATATGCTTGATAACACAGTGCATATCATTATAAATATATATCCTGTAATATTTTTGTTGATTATGTAAGATAGTATATATTATGAATCATAGAATTCCATTATATATCAATTACATAATATATATTTACATACTATATTTATATAATACATTTGTAATTACAAATATATATTATATATTATTTTTCTGGCAGGAATTGTATAAAATTATATTAAGTAAAATTATGAAGGTTTCTGTGCTTATGAAACAAAAAACAATAGCAATGCCATGAATAAAGATGTCTAAGAAGTCTAAATTTTATGTATCTCAGTGTGTTGAGTTTTATCGTATTCCACACTCTTTGGCCTGACAAAATCTGATGCCTTCGGAGGAAATGACACCCACAATTGCTACTAATGATCAATCGTGTTACACTGAGGAGGAAGCAGCCAGAAAAGAGCTAAAAGAATAAGCAGGAAAAAATTTAGAAAACTACAACGATGTGTCACCAGCTGCTAACAGCACAGAGATGTTGTCCTTTTTTTTCTAGGTTTTGTGACATTTGGGAAAATATTTCACATATGCCAGTTATCCAATGAGATTATCATTCCACATACTTGAAAAAAATTGACTATTAACTCCAATATCGGAACATATCTAGTTCTATTTCTATTTTTGTTTTTTTTCTCTTGGTTTTTAGTCCTATGGCTCTACTGCTAGGTACATCTAATGTTTTTTTCTTTAAATTCCAGACATTGTGTCTGAAAAATTTTAAGTGATGGAGGTTTATCTTTTCCTAGGCAGGATAAACCTTCAATTTACTAGGCAGCTATCATGTTAGACTAAGCCTGAAAAACTCTTTCAATAGGCACCAGAAAGTAAATATTTTAGGTCTTTCAGGTCAAGAGATAATCAAAGATACTACATATGTTGCATAAGAAGATAAGCTTTCATGTACTTTATGGGTGAAATTCAATATACAATCATGTTAATGGAGAAGTTATTTATTCATTCGTTTATGTGCAGGTCTAGTAATAAATGTAGTATTCCTTTTCTGGGCTCCTAGTTTGCTTATTGGACTCAGATTCAGCATTCTCGATCATCAAAACTGTAAATATTTCATCTTTGAAAATATCTTTCAGGTAGGTCCTGCTAAATATTAATACAAAGTTTCAAAATATATCACATTCATTGCTTGGAAGGGATTTATAGACTCATGTCTGGTGAAGAAATACCTCTTCTTACTGTGGTTTGGTTGTGGTTTCTTCCCCAAAAGTACGTGTGATGCCGGCTTGGTCCTGATTATCAGAGGTCGGAAGGGTAGCAGTCTCTGAAAGCAGCCACACCTCATGCTCCTGTCCTGGGAGTGGGGTGCAGTCCAGAGCGATGGATGAGGTCTCATGCAAGCGAGTTGCTCTAAAGTGTCTCCCTACCCCCACGTGATGCCCTGCATTTGTCTTAACCTCCTTGGAAGTGGCCCACGTAAAGGTTGTTTTACCTGCTAAGTTACAAATAAGTTGACTAAGAAACATCAAGTCTGTGGCAAAACTAGTTTCAGACAAGAAGGTCTCAGATTTCTATGCTTCCAACTTAAGCAACCTGAAAAAGAATAGAAGGCCAACAAATTCTTAGCTAGACTAACCAAGAGAAGAGAGAAGACAGAAATTATCAGAAACCTGGAATAAAAGTGAGATATAACTACTAATGTTATTAAAAATTTAAATGTTTGTAAGGAATGTTATAAAAAATTATGCTAATAAATTATAGATTGGGGCCGGGGAGACAGCTCTGTGGTCTAAGGGCCTGCCTGGAAAGCACAAGGACCTGAATTCAATCTCTGGTACCACAAGCTGTGCAGGCCCTGTGCTGAGCTGGCCACCAAAACCGGGCATGGTGGTACATGCCTATAAACCCAGCACAGGGGATGCTGAGACAGGAGGATCACTATGAGTCTGAGCTGTGTAGCGAGACTCTGTACCAAATAAATAAAAATATTTTAAAGAAATGTAAAAAAATTAAAAATTGGTCAAGACATGTAGTAAACGCTTGAGACATCGTGAACTCTGCTGCAGTTTCTCCACTCAGCCATTGTAGTGCAAAAGTTGCTTAGCCCAAGAGCAAATGCTGCGTTAAATAAAACATTACTTACAATAAAGGGTGGTAAGCCGATTGGTCCCACGGACTACTTTGTGACGCTATTATAGATCAAAGAATACACCTGAAAGTCCATAAATCCTTACGTTTATGGCAAATTGAGTTTTCAATGGAAATATTAAGATCAATGAAGAAAGGACAGTCTTTTCAACAAATAAATGAGCACACAGGATATCTTTATGCAAAAAAGGCATACATATGCAATGTAAGCAAATAAGCAAATATGGGAATGTACTTCATATTATACTAGAAAATTAGCTCAGGAGGAAATATGCCTGAAAATAACCTAAATGGTGGAACTTGTTTAAAAACATATGAGAGTAGAGTTTCATGATTTGGGGTTAGTAAAGATTTGAACATGACATCAAGAACACAAACATTAAAAGAAAAAAACCCGGTAAGTTGAATATCAGTGAATTTAAAAAGCATGCCTTAAAAGACATTTAAAAAATGAAAGGATAAGTTCTAGACTGAGAGAAATATTTCAAAATCACACATCTGATAAGAGACATGTATCCAGAATCTATTAAAAAACTCCTACGGCTAAAAACTGAGACAAATAATGCAATCAGAATGGATAAAACACATTTTCTCAAAGAGAACATATCAATGGCTGATGAGAACATAGCAAAGTGCTCATTGTTTTTAGTCATTAGGGGGACGACAAGGACAGCCATAGCAAGACGCTAACGCACACCTCTGAAGATGGTGATAATAGCAACGGCAAGGAAAAAAAATGAAGTACGGACAAGGACATAGAGAGACGGGAATGCTGCTATCTTCCACTGGGAGTATAAAATGGTATAATCATTTTGGGAAGCAGTTTGGAAATTTCCTTAAGAGGTAGACATAAATTTATCATGTGACCCTTCCATTTTAATTTTAGGAGCCTAATCAAGAGAAATGAAGATACAAATCTGTATCAAGAGTTGTAAAGGAATGCTCACTCATATCAGCATTATCTGTTATAGCTCCAAGCTGAAAATAATTACGATCAATAGACAATGGATAAACAAATTGAAGTACATCTATACAAATAAATTATTATTAAGCATTAAAATGGGGGGGGAATGGATACATATTGCAACACAGGAAAACTTAAAAATCAGTGTACATGAAAAAAGCTGATGTAAAGACTACACACTGCATGCTTCTATTTATATGGAATCTCCAGAAAAGGTAGCTGAAGAGATAGAACGTTGGTCAGCATTTGCCTAGGGCCAGAAGTGAGGACGGATTGGAAATAAGTTTGAGGAAATAGTGAAGCGTGTTGATTATACAACTCCATAAATTCGGTGAACACCAAAACGTTATCTATTTTAAAGTAGGTGAATTTTATGGCACATAAATTATACTCCAGGCCAGGGAGATAGCTCAGTGGCTTAAGTGCCTGGCTGGAAAGTACGAGGCCCTGAGTTCAATCCCTGATTTAAAGAAAGAAAAATTATACCCCAATGGAACCATTTAAAAATAGGGATCCTGTCGCATATAAGGCATTTAGACGTACATACTCCTGGCCTAGTCAACTGGTTGAACAGGATCCAATCAATTTATTTTTCTTGCCGGTCTGCCATTCTGATGGTGTCTGTCTTCATCTTCACACTACTTTCTGCATGATCTAGCTTGCCACTAATCCAGGCATTATCTTGAGAGTCAAACCAGACATAAGGGAGGGAGGAGAAGGATCTAGGAAGACAAGCCTTCCCTTAGACCCTCAGGAGCTTTCAACTTGTTCGTTAGAAGATCTACTAATCATGGAATGTTCCAGCTTGCCAGAGAAAGTGGTGAGTTTTAGGGCCCATCAAATAGCTCAGGGGATTAAAGCGCCTGCAAGTAGGCAAAGGGCTGGGGATTCTATCTTCCAGGTGTGTAGTGCTTGGCTGGCCCCTGGGGCAAGCTGAGACAGCAATTGAGACTGTACATGGTGGTGTGTGCCTGTAACCCCAGTTCTTGTGAGGCTGTAAACAGGTGGATCACTATGAGTTCGACCTAGTAGTGAGACCCTGAACACCCTGTAGTCTCTACCCCTCACCCCCCCCCACCAAAAAAAAAAAAAAAAAAAAAAAAAAAAAAAAAAAAAAAAAAAAAAAAAAAAACCAAAAAAAAAAAAAAAAGAAAGTGGTGTTGTAGTTTTATAGCTTCTTTCTGGGAAGACCACGCAGTATGGCTGGGAATGGGTATTGGGCTGTCCAGCCCAGTTTGTGCCACTCTTTTCCTCCAAAGAACTATCAACCTTAATTACTGAGTTATTACTTAAAAATGATATTAAACTATATGAGGGAACAATTTACAGAAAGCTATATGATGTTTGGCTCATTCTAAAGATATAAAAGTATATTTCTTCTTAAAATCTCATAGCTTTAATTGCTATTAATATTTTCCTTATAGACAAATACAAATTAAGCTTCACAACAATGGAAACAGCCTCAAGATAAATATTAGAATAGCTGCAACTCTCATTCTTAAAATGTTTTTTAAAGTAAGAGGGCAAATTTAGACAGTAGATCACAATAGTTGGCAAAAAGACAGAAAAAAGAAACAAATACTGCTTTATTTCAATGAACCAGGCCCAGGCCAGCCTCACATACCTTTGCAAATCTTTTATGAAAAAAGTGTCAAATATTATAGGTCTTTGTGTTTAAGCTCTACATGTGCAGCTAAATTTGTTCTCCCACTTCCAGTGGAGGGGCTCACTGGGCTCATGGGTGACCATTAGCATATGTCTTCTCAGATCCAAGTTCAGGAGCATCCACACTGGAAACTTGAAATCAACTACCGTGTAAATGTGTCCTTCAGGAATTGGAAAGTGCAAAAATCATTGCTTTCCAAGCCCCCTGCCCCCAGAGAATGAAAGTCTTCTACTGTACTCTGTCCATCTGTGTCAGTGTTCAGACATGACAGCATCATACAGTTAGGAGCAAATTCTCCCCTCCTGTACTCACCATGAACTCCCCAAATTGATTTATTTGCTTCTCTTTTAAGAGGTCATTTTAAAACCTAACTTAACATTAACACCACCAATAAAATCAAGGTAGTTATAGCAATTTTATTTTTTAAAATATTTTTATTCATTTT
>NW_004524599.1:1408754-1409598 GCF_000260255.1 Octodon degus
GAACACAATAGCAGTTGGCCAGGCAGACAGTGACAATGAGGGATTTCAAGCAGCAGTGTTCTAGAGTTGTCCTGTCTGGAAGCATCTGGCACATGGCTTTGTCTGACTCATATACAAAACTTCCAGAGTCGGTAAATCTATACAGACAGAAAGCAAACTGGTGGTTGCCAGGGGCTGGGGAGTAGAAAGGATAAGTAATTGCTAATGGGAATAAAGTTTCTTTGGGGTTTAATGTAATGTTCTAGAATTAGTGCATATAATAAAACCATACTTAAATGAGTTTTATGGTATGTGAATTAGATGACAATTAAAAGATGTTTATCTGAAGAAAATAATCCAGAAGTGAAGAAAATCTTGTTTTGAACCACTAAAAATGTAATCATCTCTCTCTTTCTGGTCTGTTACTTTTCCCAGTTTTTATACACATATCCAACTGAAGCTACTAAGGATATGAAGCAAACACACCACTAAACAGCAATTGATAACAGTGACTTTAAAGGGGGATTGATATGACGTCCAGGTGGACTGATGACAAGGGATCGGTCTCACGCATGTGCTGAAGCTACACGACACCTCCCTTACTGCTGACAATGGTAGAGTAATTTCCACTTGTGTAGCATGGTCTTTTCTACAGTCCCACTCCGCACTGCAAGCTGACAAAGGAAATGGTTTTCTAAATTGGTTCCTCCCAGGAAAGAAGCAATTTTGAATATCATCAGTGCTGAGATACATTTTTAAATATCTCATTGAAATTTAAAATCAGTGCTTTATTTCAACTAAAAGTAAACAGATTCAAAATATTTCATAATGAAAATTGAAAGACTTTCAAGAAACCTATATTTTC
>NW_004524599.1:1410873-1411491 GCF_000260255.1 Octodon degus
TAAGTAGATCAGACTCATAGTGATCCTCCTGTTTTCAGCCTCCTAAGCACTGGGATTACAGGTGTGCCACCATGCCCAGTCTCAATTGCCATCTCAGCTCTTCCCTTGGCAGGGAAAGCCGGGGATTGAACTTCCGGTCCCTGTGCTCTGCCTAAGCAGGTGCTTTAATCCACTGAACTATTTGGCCAGCCCTTCAGTGTTGTTTTAATTTGCATTTCTCGACTGACCAATGATGTTGATTGAACATTTTTTCATATATTTATTTGCCGTTTGCATTTCTTGCTCTGAGAAGTATATATTCACCTCAGATACCCAGTTTTGGATCTGCATTTTCTATTCCTGTTGTGCAGCATCCTCCACTATCCATTTCCAGAGCTCTTTCATCCTCCCTAGCTGAAACTCTGTATCTAAAACTCAGTATCTGCTAAGCACTAAACTCCCAGCTCTTCAGTGGCTGGCAATCACCATTCACTTTCTTCCCTTTTATTTATTTATTTAGGTATTTTGTACAGCGTCTTTTTTTTAGTGCTAAAAAGAATTGTTTTAATAACATTACCATATTTAATGAATTCTATGAATTTAGAAACCTGTTTTAATATCCCTAAAAACATACATAAC
>NW_004524599.1:1411591-1413032 GCF_000260255.1 Octodon degus
GTACTTGAATTCAGCAAACTGATCCAGTGTAGTCCAATAGTCCATAATAGTAGTGAGTTACCAGCACAACTGGCAATTGTCCAAAGTTGTTTGTTGACTTGAATCTTTTACAGCTCAGCATATTAATATAGCTTTATTTTTATACCTTGTGGTTACACTTTTCTGCTGGATAGTTAAGACCTAGTTAAAGCAAGACCTACAAAACTAAAAATGTAAGTTTTTCTACCTGACGAAGTCAGTCAAAGCCCCTCAGGATTTACTCTGGAACCATGTACAGCACTTGCAATCTTTTGTCAGTGTCAGCCGTGTGAATGAGTCACTGCCATTGCTTGACCAATTCACTCTCTGTGAAAGCCTGAGAAAACGTTTTCCCTCCATGTGACTCTCCTTAGGCTTGCTATGCATCATCAATCCCTTTCCTCTGTGGCCCTATAATCTCCTTAATCAGAAAATTTGGAACACCTCTGAGTTACAGGACGTCACAGCAGAGGTTCTCTTATGTCCTGAGTCCTCACTGAACTTGAAGGGCTAGGGCCAAAATTTTGGCTATCTTTTTAGCCCATCTATCTGTCTAATTTTTGGTCTGAAAGCTTTAGTTGTTAAGCATCTAGAAGAGAAGCTTACTGATATTATTATCCTATAACAGAGGCAGTTAAGCTTAAAATCACTATCTGTCTGAATATCACATACCTTAGACAAAAAATGAAACTGCTATTTCCCAACAACCATGAATATTCTAAAATTTAATCACTATAGAATGTTAAAAAAGCAATTACACATTCTTTGCACAGATATTTAGAAGTCAAACCATATTCAACACTGTAGCAGTACACTCCTGCTACATTTTGTTTTTCTTGTCCCTAGTTTACTTTTATTACCCTTTGTTAATACACTTACTTTAAAGAGAGTCTAGCAATAACTAATAAAATATTAGAAGCAGTACACATTTAGAAGACCAAAATGAGAGGTATTTTAAGCATGATTTTAGTATTACACATTGCTGTCTGCAATGTAGTTCTTTAGTTCACAGATATCAGAATATAGAGTTAGTCAGGGTGAGAATTCTACCCATTAACTGCTATTTTCAAAGACCTGATGGAAATTCTTAGGACCATTGTCTTAATCATCTTGTTTATATAAATGCATGGTTTTACCCCTACCCTATTGTCATTAGCAATTTTTTATTTTATTTTTTTCTTGAATTTTTTTATTGGTACATTTTATATACACATAGTGATAGCATTCATTATAGGGGAATTGTACATTGCTTCAAACAATAGTTTCAAGCATTTTTTTAAAGATTTAAAATTTCTAAATTTAGTTCAACTTATAATACTACATTTCCAAGAAAAATGAACCTTTCGCAAAGACATTTAAATAAAATCATGCTAAGATGCACAATAATGAAATTGTCCAAAACTTCTTGTAAAGAAAAAAATCA
>NW_004524599.1:1413132-1443666 GCF_000260255.1 Octodon degus
TTTTTTTTTTCATAAAGTCTTTGCCTGTCTTCAAGATTATTATCTATCCTCCCTTCGTATAGATTTAGTGATTCTGTTTTAATGTTTATATCTTAGATTCATTTTGACTGCAGTTTAGTACATGGTTATGGGCATGGGTCTAGTTTTAGTTTTTGGCAAGTGGAAAACCAGTTTTTCCAGCACTATTTACTAAAGAGACTCTTTCTTCCAGTGGAAGTGTTCATTCAGCTCCTTTGTCAAAGATAAGGTGGCTAGACATGTTTGGAGTTGAGTCTTCATCTTTTATGATGTTCCACTGATCCTGAGGTTTGTTTGGGGTTTTTTGGCCACTATCATGCTGATTTTATCACAGTAGCTTTGTAGTATAATTTCATGCCAGGGATTTTTATGACATCTTTGTTGTTGAGGATTGCTTTTGTTATTCTAGGTCTCTTCTGGTTCAAAATGAATTTTAGATATATTTTCTTTAGTTCTGTGAGGTATTCTAATGGTTGAGATTACATTAAATCTGCTTAAAAGTTTTAGGAATAGGGCCATTTTCACTATAATGGTTCTTCTTATCCCTGAGCAGGGGATATCTTTCCATTTTCTGATATCCTCTTTGATCTCCTTTTTCAGAGTACTGTAGTTCTCAATGTAAAATCTTTCACTTTCTTTGTTAGCTTGATTTGTAAGTATTTCATTTTTTGGACACTATTTTAAAAGGTATGCTTTCCATAATTTCTTTCTCTATGAGTTTCTTGTATTTGTATAGGAGTGCTGTTATTTTTTTGACTGTTGACTTTGTGTCCAGCTATACTACTAAATTTGGTTATTAAATCTAGAAGTCTTTTAGTGGAGTTCTCAGAATTTTCTATATAGGGCATGATGCCACCTATAAATAGTGATGATTTAACTTCTTTCTTTTCAGTTCTTATTCCTTTTTTCTTGCTCTGGCTGATGTTTCCGGAACTATATTGGGTAGGAGTGGTGATATTGGGCATCCTTATGTTGCTCCTGAGTGTAGAGTGAAATTTTCGAGTTTTTGAACATTTAGAATGTAGTTCATATGTGTCATAGATAGCTTTTATCAGATTGAGGTAAACACCTAAACAATTTTCTGTAGGATTTTCTTTTCATCATGAATGTGTGTTTGACTTCGTCAAATGCCTTTTCTGCATCTATTGAGATAATCATATAGGTTCTGTGCTTGGTCCTATTAATGTGGTATATTATATTTATTGATTGACACATGCTGAATCACCCTTGCGATGAGTCCTATGTGGTCATGGTGTATAATCTTGATGATTTGCTGTACTGTATTTGCCAGTATCTTATTGATAAGTTTGCATCTATGTTCAATAAGGAAAGTGGTTGTGGTTCTCTTTTTTTGGTTGGATCCTCCTCTGGATTTGGAGTCAGATTAATACTTGCTTCTAGGAATGAGTTTGGGAATATTGTTCCTGTTTTTATTTCCTTAAAAAGCATTAGTGGCATACTTTATCTCTAAATTTCTTGTAGAATTCAACATTGAATCTATCAGGGACTTGGCTTTTTTTTTTAAATTACATTTTCAATTTCATTGCTTGATTTTGGGTTATTTAGAAGTTTTGTATATCTTCTTGATTTAGTTTTGGTAATTCAATTGTGTCTAAGATCTTGTCCATTTTTCCTGTATTCTCTATCTTATTAGAATATAGATTCTTTTTTTTTTTTTGGTTTTTAGATTCTTATAGTAGATATTGATAATCTTCTGGATTTCTGTAGGAGCCATTGTACTTTCCTTATTTTCATTCTTAATTCCTTGAATTTGTGTGCTTTCTTTCTCATTTTTGATGAAGTTGGCTAGTGATTCATCAATTTTATTTATGGTTTCAAAGAAGCATCTTTTTGATTCATTGATTCTTTGTATTGTTTTCTTAGTCCCAGTTGCATTCACTTCTGCTCCTATCTTTATAATTTCCTTTCTCGTATGAGTTTTGGTTTTGATTTGTTCTTCTTTTTCTATGAGTTTGAGGTTCAATATTAGGTTGTTTATTTGAGCCTATTTTGCTTTCCTGATGTGAGAGTTCCTCATTGCTATAAATTTCCATTTTAGGATCACTTTCTTTGTGTTCCATTAGTTCCAGTATGTTTTATCGGCATTATTATTTAATTATACTCCCTTTAATGTCAATTTTAATTTCCTCTGTGACCCATTGGTTGTTCAGGAGGGTGTTGTTTAATTTCCATGTGTTTATATAGTTTTTATGACTTCTTTTATGGTTGATTTCCAACTTCATTGTGCTATGGTCAGATAGCATGCATGGGATGATTTTAATTCTTCTATATTTACTTAAGAACATTTTGTAGGTTAATATGTGGTCTATTATGGAGAACATCCCACATGTAGCTTGTGTGGATAGAGAGTGGAAGAAGGCTTGGAGGCAGAGGAGTGAAAATGGGAAAAAAAAGAAATAAGGTGTACAGGCATAATTCATTATAATGAATGTAATAAATATGTACAACAAATATGTATTAATCCAAAAACAAAGTTAAAACAAAAGCAAAAAAGAAGAGTGGCCTGGATGCTGAGCACCAGGATTAAGTCTTTTACAGGTATGTGATTCAGTTTCAACTTCCACCAAATTGGTCCAGACTAAAGGTTCACTGTCTTTTCCAAATATGACATTCAAGGAAGTATCTTTAATGAAGATAATCCATGAGCCAGAAAATCCTGATTCTACCCATCATACCTTCTATACCAATGACCAGATTCTATTTTTCTGAGTAGAATTAATCATAGGGATGATGTTATTTGTTTAAGAAATTATATATATCTAATATTTAAACAGTAAAAATCACAAAGAAATTACTAATTCAGTCTATGAAAATGAGTATCTTTATAAATCCTTCATTAGTTCCTTCTTGAACATTCTCACAGGTTGGGAATTTAAGACCTCACACAAATACCAGTTTTGGGCTGGGAAGATAGCTTGGCAGTCTAATGGCCAGCCTGGCAGGCATAAGGACCCAGGTTTGATCCCTGGCACCAAATGCCTCACTATAAGTCTGAGCAACATAGTGAGACCCTGCACCAAATAAATAAATAAATAAATAAATAATCAGTTTTATTGCTATGTAGGATTAAGTCCTTCTTTGTAGTAAACTAGTTTGTCTCTATGTGATTTATCGCTTTGGTCCTAGAAATCAAATGATATCCTACTTTCTTTCCCCAAATCTCTTGCAGTCATCAGACATTCTTCCACAGTGACTCTCATGTTTTTTAAATACTACTTTTTCTTCTTTTCAGCGCTGGCTACTGAACCCATAGCTTTATGCACGCTAGGCAGGCACTCAGCTACTGAGCTGCATTCCCTGCCCAATAGCATCGGGAAACATCCTTTCTGTATTCTGCTTGCACTTGTTTGGATGTTCTGTGTTTGTCAATATGTTCTTATCCAGGACAGAATGCAACAGAACAAGAGCTGTGATCTGACCAGGAATTAGTCCTGTATGTGGTATAGAGTCTGTCATGCAGAGTCAGTGGCAGCCAAGTTATATTCTTAGCTCTATTAGCTAACATTCCTGTCTCATCAAAGGAGATTTTATTAAACCATGTTCCCCTGATGTTTCACTTGTGTTGTTAGATTATGAAACTCAACAGGAGGACTTTATAATTATCCCAAATGATTTTCATTCTCTTAAATTTGATTCAATGATTCAGACAGAAAAATTTGGAATGAATAGCTTTATTATCTAAATAATTAGCTATTTTTCTAGCTTCATAACGTTTAAGAATTTGGTAAAATGACTTTTTGCTTATGTAAGTCACAGATAAATGTTTTTAAAATATGACCAAAGGAAAGAGCCTT
The DNA here is from genome assembly GCF_000260255.1 of Octodon degus. Taxonomy (NCBI): domain Eukaryota; kingdom Metazoa; phylum Chordata; class Mammalia; order Rodentia; family Octodontidae; genus Octodon; species Octodon degus. The sequence goes on from NW_004524599.1 coordinate 1,416,966, forward strand.
AACTTCTCAGTGAATGAGGCCTGCTCTGGTTATTTCTACCAATTACCAATCCCTCCATTGCCCTTATATCCAATCCACCTATGCAAACATTATGCATAAGCATGTGCCTAACAAACCCATATCAACTTCTTTGGCTTCTATGGTAACAGTTTGCTTTTTCTGTTTAAAGCAATTACACAAATAGCAAATGAATTCTTATTGTAAAAGTACATGAAATACAGAAGTAAAAAGACTGAATGTTCCCTCTTCACTTCCCCTGCCTAATCTTATGCTCTTACCTAGAGGAAGCAGCTAAGAAATGAATGTTTTTCCTTCTAGATGCTTCCTTATAATTTACATATGTCTTAATAATGCACATATTCCTTCTTTAAAATATTTATTGTTAATTTCCTATCAATTTGTTTTGAAATTCTAGATCTTTCTACTTTTTAAAAATTCTTTTTGAAATAAAAAAGATGTGAAAAAAATACAATAAAAATAAAAATATGATGTGAACATTCTCAGGCTACAAAAAATGTATTTTGGATATTGCTCCAAATTGCTCCACTGAATAAAATACTCAAGGCTCTTTAATGAGCATACCTGCTGTCTTTAATGACATCACAATAATCCTCAATTAATCTTATTATTCCTCTACTTATGGACATGTAGGTTATTCTCAAATTTTTGCTATTATGAGCAGTATTGCTAGAAGTATCCTTTTGCATGTGTCTTCAAGCAAATGAAAAATAATTCATGTAGCACAGCTAAAAATAGTTAGTACATTAAAAGACATGCACAGTTTAAAATTCTAATTTTTTTCAATTTATATTTCAAGAGTGTATGGTAATATTCTATAGCCTAGTTATGTAAAGGATGGTCCTTTCACAAAGAGCATTACCCAGAACTTACCAAAAGGAAGGCATCTCAGGCTCCATCCAGATCCACTGAATGAGATTTTGCCCTTTAACTAGATTTCCCAATGACTTATGCTCATCAGATTTTGATAAACACTCTTTTTATATATTCTTGTTTCATCCCAACAAGATATTATGAATCCTTCAATTTTTGTCCATTCCCCTTCATTTTCTAACTACTTAAAAACTATTAATCTAGGGGACAGGGAGATGGCTCAGTAGAATAAATGCTTCCCTGGCAAGCACAAGGGTCTGAGTTTAATCTAATATTTTTCTAGAATTTTTTTCTGGGATCTCTTTAAATGCATGGATTGATAATTTACAGGATCTACCCTTTATGAATATGAAAATGCTATTTTTCCTTCTCTAATCTTCTGGTATGTCTTTCATTCTCCCAGATTCCTTTAAGTTAGCTGACAATCATATTTGACAGACCCATCTGCTGGTTCCTTCTGTTATCTGGGACATAATTTATCTGGGTTGAGAGAGCTAACCTTTGTAGGACAGGCATAGACAGTCCAAAAGCCATCTGGAGAACACTGAAGAGCCACTAGAATTATGCATCATCTCTGAGCACTGCTGCTTCAGGGATGCCTCTAGCAAATGGCCATGGAAAGTTGGCTCTTTAGTTGCATTGGGTTCCTCTGTCTTCTACTTCACACTGTGTCTCCAGGAAAAGTGATCTCTCCTTCCTGTGTCAGAGGTGGCAGACAGAGACGCATTGCACAGAGTGATAAGCGGAGTAGAGTTTTCCGGGATTACTGCTAAATATGACTGGGTGTTTTAACTTTCAAAGTGACCTTTGATCTTTGTACTGCTAATAATTGCTTATTGAGCGCCTGCTACATACCAGATACTGGCCTCAAAGCATTCCTCTAAAACAGAAATCATTACCAGTTATTTTTCAGAAGGGCAATCTGAGAATTGAATAAATGACAGTAAATGATGAAAACTGACTTAATAATAACATTTATTATATATTATATTATATAATAATATTATGACATCTTAGTTTTATGAGAAGTCAGAGAGTTTAATTTTTCAAATATTCATTGCACTGTCAACATTAATTTATGTTCGGGAATCAGGGTCAACGTTAGCTATCTGAACCATTGCAACCTATCATGGAAGGCTCTGTTCCTTAAAAGGCCATCGTAGGAGTGCATGTTGAATTTGGGCTCCATCACAACCACAATTTACACAATTTTTAGATACTGACTTATACCCTCAGAGGTGACGAAGAGAACGGTCAAGAGTTCAGGAAGGTCTCAGCAGGACTGAAGAATTCTCCTGCAAAGCATTTCTTTGCTATGAAGTAAAGAGTGTTGCAAAAAGTGTTCCACTTATGGTTATTAAATATACAACTAAGACAAAATTACTCTATTGTTAGATGTTAATGGCATTCTTTGGTCTATTGTTTATAAGGATGCTGTGTTTCCTGGGGTGCTTGAAGATCAGAGTGGACCCTAATTCCTACTCCTCAATTTTCTGACAGTGTAAAACAAAGAGAAAAAAAGGCCATAATTCTGCATGCTTGTGAAAAAATTGCTGTAGATGCAAGGGGTGCTGCGGTGCACCATGAAGTCTAACAAAATTTCATGGCCCCCTTCAGCTGCTCTCTTCTGCAGCCTCTGGCAGTAAGTTCTGTAAAGACAAAGTTGTTTATAGAACTCTTTCACTTACTTCTGGTCTTCTTTCTGCTTCTGGTATTCAAATCTGTCAAGGATAACAGAAATGTTCCCACTTATCTGGAGGGTGTACTGACTGAAATTTTATTTTATTTTATTTTACTTTTAAGTATTTAGTACAGGATCTACAGGGTCTCACTACATAGATCGGCCTCGTAGTGATCCTCCTGTTTTCAGCCTCCCAAGTGCTGGGATTACGGGTGTGCGCTACCACGCCCAGTCTCAGTCACTGTCTCAGTGCACCCTGGGGGCGGGGCCAGCATGACCCACCGGGGATGGAACCCCAGTCTGACTAAAGTTTTAAAAGAAGGAAGTGAACTTTAGTGAAGAATGCATATCTCCTTGTTGGGCATTTTGGGAGTGACTGGCACAATATCATGTATAAGACCTTAGTAACCAATGATGGGAGAATGGTCAGACTTGTTTACAGAAAGGTTTCTGAGAAATCAGAGTTTAATTTTTCCAATATCCATTGTACTGTCAACATCAATTTATGTTCGGGGATCAGGGTCAACCTTCCATTGCGACCTATCATGGAAGGCTCTGTTCCTTAAAAGGCCATTGGAGGGGTGAATTTGGGCCCCATCACAACCACAATTTCTAATCTTTTATACCCACAGTCACAGTCTCAGAAGTTGTTGCACATACTCATGAGAGTCACACTCTACTGGCTCAATTCGTTTACATATTGTGAAATAAAGAAAAGGAAGGCAAATAATGCCGTAATGCAAGTATTCAGTAAACATGTGCTTCACTCCCTAAAAAAATAAAAGAAAGGGAAATTGTTCCATTAGGGTATTGGCACCTGTTTGGTACATTTTTCTGACATAACTCTGCAGATCTGATGAAATTATGAAAGAATTGTCAGTTGTAAGGTAGGGAGGCTGGGGGAAATCACTTTATTTCTGTCATCTGTTCTTGGGAAAGAGATCCTAGAGGATTTCTGCAAACGCCAAATGACATAATGGCCTAAGTAATTTTAAAAATTCTTACACTGGAATATATTGTCTTTATTAAATTGTTAAAGAGAATTTCATACAGAGTCAAAAGAAGGAATTTTATACACATCTAAAATGAGTGTTAAGGAATTTATGCTATTAGTTAATAAGAGAAATAACAAGATTTTATAGCTGTTAGTCCAATCTTCTCATTGAATTAAGAGAAAGTAGCTTTATATCTATCCTATTTTGCATATACAGTTACAAAATGGTCCTCCATTTATACCCCCTTTTTTGTTTAGTTTTGCCAGAGATGGGTATTCCATTGCCATTTAAATATTGTAGGTGTGTGAATTCAGCAAAATAATTCAATGTAGTCCAGTAGTCCATAATAGTGGTGGGTTATCCATAGGACTGGCAATGTCAGAAGTTGTTGACTTGAGCCTTTTACAGCTCAGCATATTAATATGACTTTACTTTTTATACCTCATTTTTATACTTTTCTGCTGGATGGTTAAGATCAAAATAAAGCAAGACCTATATAACAATAAATGTAACTTCTGTATCTGACAAGGACAGGATATCATGTCTGCATTTTGTACTATGAATAGCTACTACAAAGACAACAATATGCAATGTATTAATTATTGAAACTGTCCTACTAACCTGTGTTGAAACTGTCTCATTGCTATTTGTTTCTCAATAAAATTAATTAAAAAAGAGGGGAAAAAAGCTAAAAAAAAACCTGAAAGCTTTTTTCTTTTGTCCAGTTAGTATTGTGTTGACTGTTAGCTTTGCAATAGATGGCTTTTATCAGACTGAGGGAGAGACCATCTATTCCAATTATCTTTTTTTTTAATCATAAATGAGTTCTGAACTTCATTAAAAGATTTTTATGTAAAAAAAGATTTTATAACTGATTCCAAGGAAAATTTTGAACAAGGAGGCTATGAAATAAATACACATATGCACATACATACATTCTCTCTCTCTCTCTCTCTCTCACACACACACACACACACACATACAAACACACACACACACACACACACATACACACACAAATATCACAAACCTGGATATTCCTGCAAGGGAGAGAAATCAGTTGTCTCTTCACTATACAAAAGTTATTTGCAGGGCTGTTAACAGAAAACTGCTTGGCTTTGTGTCTGTTATCTACCATGCCTAGAACTGTAAAATAGAGCAGAAACAATGAAAGATGCAGATCTGAGGCTCAGATAACCAAGAGGGATATATGCCAATCAGAACATGGTGTCTCATTTAAGATGTCCTGTGGCCTTTTGGTACATATCAGTCTGTTAGCAAGTTTTTTTCTCTATATAGATGATAGAAACCCAAGACAAAACCAAGGCACCTTCCTGAATTATGTCTATGGTTATCTCAAGTTCTCGGTTTGTGTATCGGATGTACACGCAGCTTTATCTGATTAAATTGCACCCCAAACAGCACACATTTACTGAGGATGATGAGGGATCACTTTTATTTGCAGGAGCAGAAGAATACAGTGGGCATGAGATTTCAAGTCCCCTCTCGCAGGTATCATGTGTGGTAGGGTGAGATTGCAGGGGAGAGGGATAGACAAGAGGGATCATCAGTGGGTAGGGGGAAGGCAGGCTTTCTCTCCACTTTCCAGGGACTTGGTTAGGGATGGTCAAATAACATTTCAAAGATTTTCATTTCTGGAAATTCATTTTTAAATTTCTCCAAATGGAACATTGTAGGAGAATGTAATTTTTTTCTTTTATCAGATCATCAAATTAATTTGTGCCTTTCCATAGAGTCATAAGTTTTCTCAGGATTTTTTCTTCGACCTGCCTGATTCAAGAGCTGCATATACTCACCACGGAGCATTCTCTCTTCATTTATTTATTTCTGCTGTTTTTCATCCTAAAGTTCAAATTCCCTTCCCACCACTGCTAACAGCAGCAGACAAGAAATCGTTTAAATGTAGCTCTGTCTCGTGCATGTATCAAAGCTATTTCCCTCAAGGTGATTCACATCCTCAGACTTTCAGAAATGTGCAAACATTTGTGCCATCAGTAATATGCCAGCAAAGCTTTGGCTGTACCAAAGGTCAGGAATAAAATTAGAGCAGTGAACTAATTAGCATTGAATGTGCTAAAGGGAATTGGTCATTATGTTTCAGGTTTACCACTTGGGAATGGGAGGGTGAGGTCAACTTTAAAACCCAAATCATCGACCAGGTTCTCCTTATGTCTTTTGAGATTTGAACAGTATTATCAACAGCAGCCTGCAACATCATCTTTAAGAAATATAAAAACTGGCACCAGGGAACTGATCATTCTGCATCTGGGAAAAATAATCGAATGCATTTTGGCATTTGAGCTTCTCAGAGCCACGAAAACTGCTTCCCTTCTGACTGAGCAGCTATAATTATAACTCTGATAGAAAGATTCCTTGAGGCAAAATTTTTCTTTTAAAGTGCCTTGATTAGATTGTGTTTACCTTTAACTTAAAAACCAGGCAGCCCAATGAAGTGGTGTTGAAATTGCCTTCCTGTCTGGCTCTACTGTCTTTCTGCAGGATTTAAAAGCCAAACTCTTTAGCTGTCACCTTAGCTCCTTCAATCTGTCTGACTTCACATGTCAGGGAACTTGATCCCATTTTCTGGAGAATTTACTCTGTATATATTTCAAATAATGTTGGAGGAAACTGTTGGAGTGGACATGATAGCATGATACGGAAGTAGCTCTCCAGATGCCTTTTGCCATCTATTTTTAATCTCGACTTTCCCAGTTTTTTTCATATGCTAATGATGGTTATTAAAAGCATTTTTCATTTCTTATGCCTAGCAGATGATCTACCTCAGGAACAGACAATTGCTCCGTAGCAATAATAAGAGATTAAACCCCACCAAAGGCCGCTGGAGTCAAGGGCCTAACAGGAGCGCTGAACTTTAGCTCTGTCTTTTGCTAGTCGTGTGACCCAAGGCAAGCACCCTCATGGTTCTATCCTCAGCTTCCTTATCTGGAAATCAGAGATGATAACATCAGTCCACTAGTATAGAAATTAAATGAGCTCATTTTATAAAGTGCTTAGAATGCAACTAGGGTCATATAGTTTGAATCAAGTCATTAAAATAATTTCACTGTAAAGATTAGAAAAAAGAGCTAAATGTTCATTAGTGGAAGGCTAGTTCAAGTATAGTATATTTATACAGGAAGACATAATGCAAATATTAAAAAGAGTGGAGCGCGTTCTCTGGCTAATACAAAAAGACCTCCAAGAAGAAGAATGCACATAAATATACGTGCTTGCATAAAAAAATAAGGCCTGGAAACACTCGCAGGTAACTATTATCTGTACTTGTTCTGGAGAGGCACAAAGAGAGATGACAATGAGCGAAGCATCTTTTGTATCATACACTCTTCTAAAAAATATCATCAGCTTTCAGTTGTTATTACCTTTTCAATAAAATCCAGTTAATTATGATTTTAGTAGGAGAAAGAAAGATAATTGAAAAGAGGAAGGACGTGTATGTTTCTGACTTAAAAAGAATAAAGATAAGAGACTCTCTTGAAGAGCTTCGCTGTCATCTTCTTGCATTAAACATGAAGCTATTGTGTTCTTCGGAACTGAAGGCCAGCACTGGAGATCCTAAAACCTCGTGGCAAGAGCTGGAGGTAGAGCGTAGCTTGTAACCTCATTCCTTATAGGTATGAAACTGAATATGCTCTTCCCCACCTGCCCACGGTGAAGCAGTCTTTTCTTAATTTTTGAGGGAATAGAGCCATAGATAAGAAGGAGAAAAGGAACCAGAGGATGAGTTGCATCAGGGAAAGACAGAGCATTCTTTATAAACACAGACAAGTTGCCGTAAATACTTTTCCCAGAAGTTTACTATATTACACCTAATTCCAGCTATTATTTATTCCCTAGAGTTAAAATGTAGACCCATGAACAGGGATTACAATAAGTATGAGGCCACTATGTATTGGAGGCTGAGATTTTAAAAAATGAAGTGATTGAGGCTTAGGTAGCTACAGTAGTGGACCCAGAGTTGGCTGCCAACACTGAAAAAGACATTTACCTGGTTGAAATGAGGATTATATCCTGGCTCTGTCATTCACAATTTGTGTGCCTTAGGAGTTAGTTCTCTTCCCTGCACCTCATCTTCCTGCTCTCCAAAATGAAGGTAGTTGCATGTGTGACAATCTATAAACAGCTTGTTTTGTTACACATGCTGTGTATCTATTTAAAACCTAGCACAGCTCCAGGGATATAGTAGGTTACTAATAAGTTTTTTGATAAAAATTAATTAAATGAATATATTTATCAATATAAAGCTACACTTTCCTGACACTGGAAGGTAGAGCCCAACCCACAATTTAAAGGACAAAGGGCTTATTTTGATTCTCAGTTCCAGCCTATGGTCAGCCAGCTCCATGGCAGAACCCAAATAGCAGAGGAGCACAGTGGAGGAAGCGCTCATCACAGGTAGCCAGGAAGCAGAGAGAGAAGGAAGGAGCTGGGGACAAGAACACAGCCCTTGCAGTCACGCCCCTAATGAGCCACCTCCTAGTAGCAAGTCTGCTATAGCATCCCCATGACCCAATCACCTCCAAACACATGAGATATTGGAGGGACATTTTAGATCTAACTCACATGAAGAAGGAAGCCTCTTCTTTGATTTCTGCAAGGCCTTTGCTAAGTTTCTTTACTGCATATTTTTCATGAAGATAGAGGATTATGTGATGGCAAAGATTAGCAAATGCTTCAGTGACTGCAATTAAAGGAGGGATTAATGGATCAGTGTCAGTTTGGCAGTGGGTTTTGAGACTTACCTCAGAATTGTCGTCCTTTTTATCTGCTATATATTTTTGTCATTAACTTGCATAAAAGTATAAGCAATGTGGTTCATCAGGTATTTGCATGACACCCAGCTATAAGAAAAGATAATGTAAGAATTAAGAGATTTTGATTGGCTAACATGAGAGACAGGATAAAATAAAAAGATATTTAACAGGAAAAACTTAAAGTCTTGCATTTGGGTTTAAAATATCCTCAAGCATATAATCATGGTGGAGGAGACATTGTCTATTTAAAATATACCAATTTCAAAGGTAGTTTATATCAACAGGCCTTGCAACATTGAGTATCATTAATGGAAGTTTGGTAACTCAAGTTAGGGTCATCACTCTTCATTTCTAAAAGGTGGTACTCTGCTCTCAAAGTTCTGGTTCAAAACAACATGCAAACATTAATTTGAGTTTAGAGACAACTGATTGGTTAGGATTGTGAAGGAACTTGACACTCTGTGTAAACTACAATTGGGAAATTTTACCTAGGAGGAGAGATTTGTGGATGAGATTTTGCTTGGTTGTCATGTGGCAAAGAAATTAGATTTGATCTGAAAGGTACCAACAGATCAACTATGATTGATGGGGAGAATTAACAGAGAGACAGATTTCATATGGGTAGAAAGTGCAATGAAATATAGTGGTTTTCTTTATTGGAGAAATAAGGGATGTCCTTTTAAAAATCACAATACAAAAATTGTGAGATGTAAACATTGTTAATATTTTGAAAACTCACCATCTGTTAAAACTCAGGCATGCTAGTGCATTGTGGAAAAATAGTTCTGTGTTAATATTTTACTTAATTTGGCAAATATTCATGAAGAGGTTGACTGTAGTTCCACTTTGAAGTTACAGACAGGATGACTTTTAGATTAAATAATGTTTCAGGCCCCTTTCAAATCTGAGAGCCTATTACTTTCTATGCACAAAAAGCATCACTTGTATCGTGAGCCCAGCTCAGCCACTGACCTTGATTCTGGGCCTCCCATAAGTAAGTGCGAGCACGATTCTTTAACTCTGACCAGGCTCCATCCACAGCTGTTAACAGAAGCGAAAAGCTGATGCAGTTGCTAAGCAACACAGATTCCAATAACTACACCTTCTTTTTCTTGGGTACCACATAAGTAGATAAACAACATTCCTTTGACTATGACTTAATCTTGCCCTGTCGGCTCACCTACGAAAATGAATGAAAACTCAAAAATTTAGGTAATTTAGGGCAAAATTTTCTGTGGATAAATAATCTGATCTTTTACAAGCTTAGACGGCTTGACCAATGTGAGTAATTTTCCCCATCTTCACCATTTTAGTGTACGAGCAGGACAAAGCTCCAACAGCTTTCTGTGTATCCTGATGGTGGTGGTGTACAGGGCAGTGCCTGAGACAGACCAAGGTGACAAGAGAATTTGTGGTATGGATGCAACGATATTTCTGCCATAATTTGATCACCTCCTGAGTTGGATTATTATTATTATTTTTAAAGATTTTAGAATATTAGACCACAAACAACTGTGGGCAGTAGGACAATGGAATCAATTTTTGGCAACAGTGAGGTGCATGCTTGCCTGACTAAGCTCTAAACTCTCTGAGGGCATTTGTTTTTGCTTCCGTTATTGCCAGAAGGCATACAGTGCTAGGTTTGTTATGATTAAAGATCAAAGATGTCCTTAATAGAATATATATTCACTTATGTTTCCCATTTAATGGTAATGTATATATCAAATATAAATAAATAACTTGTGCCATCAAGATACCTGAAACAATGATTTATCCACATTCATTTATTTTTTTTTTCTCCATTGGATTTTCCTATGCAGTTCAGGCTGGCCTTGAATTCACAGTGATCCTCCTGCCTCAGCCTCCTGAGTGCTGGCATTACAAACATGTGGCGCTACACCTGGCCTAATTTATCTAATTTTTATAAACCACTGAACGTAAAACTTTTCAACAATTCACAAGCATGCTTGGATCTAAAGGATGGTGACATTTCAAAACTTTTTATTTCAACATTTTTCCTGTCTTGATTTAAAACATAAAACATTCTTTTTGGTGAAGAAAACAATCAGCAGGTATGATAATAAAAATGAAATAGGAGCCAGGCATAGTAGTACATAACTGTAATCCCAGAATTCTGAGAGGCTGAGGCTAGAGCATCAAAAGCCAGGTCCACCCTGGACAACTAGGAGATATAGGGAGACCCTGTGTCAAAAATAAGGGCAGGAGATGTAGCTCAGTATGAGGGGCCTGGGTTCAAAATACAATGCAGTGCAATGCAATGTATTGAACTACGGTGCTTACCACTGTCCACATGGGAGGGCATGGCACTTTCTGAAGCGGAGCTAAAGCAGTACTTGCTGGCATCCACTTGGCAGGGTGAGGCCTAAGGAGTGGGAACACTGGGCCCCGAGGCCAAAGGTTCTCCAGTCACTGTCTGTTCCTGGCAGTGGAAGAGCCTGCAAGAGCCACCTCCGCCTCACGCCCACTGACCCCACATGAGTCACACGTGCAGCCCACACTTCCCTTGTGGTCTCCAAGGCTTTTGCATTGCAGTCAGCCTGGGAGCCACCAAACCCAGGAGTCATCAGAGCACAGGGTGTGGAAGGCAATTTTCCCTTAGCCTTGAAGGGCAGAGTGTTTGAGGGGGGAAAAAATGACATTAGAAAACCAGAAGAGGAAAATCAGGTTCTTCTGAAGGCTACCTTGCCACTGTAAATTCTTTCTCTCTCTCCCAGAATACACGGATCTGAGTTTCTGTGTAATTACATCATCATAATTCTGTGGTGCTGGCATTACTGTTATCCTCGTTTACAGGTAAAGAAATTGGGATATGGAAGTAAATGAGCCAAGATTTGTTTTCCTCCTTGTTGGGCACAAAGCCATTACTTCACCATTTGAGAGCGATTGTTTGGAGAAGACTCAAGAGCACAGACTCTGTTGAATTTATTGATCATTTTCTGGTGCAGAGGACTGAACCCAAGGCTTTGTGTGTGCTAAGCTCATGCCCTACTACTGAGCTATATGCCCAACCCATTTCATTTTGCTTCAATCACTCCCCTTCCTTTCTCTCTCCTATGTGGGCTGAGATGATATTTCCCTAAATTAGAGCTTTACTACCTTTCTTGTTCTCCTCATAGACTCTTGAGATCCCAAGCTCCATAGTTAAGGGTGAGATCTATCTTAGTCTTTTTTGTGCTCCTAGCACCTGGCAACAGGATCCAACACCCAGCAGGGTGGTAGAATAGAGTGAGTGGGCAGAACTGCTGTCTGATTGTCTCCACTGAAAGGTATGCCGAAGTGTCCACCCCGTGGAGACCCGGGACTTAATTTCACCTATGTACTGACTTGGAGGTGTGAATTACCTTACTGTGCTTAGATTCCTTTGGAGTAACTTTAAGTAGACTAAGCTTGATCTACTTAGATGGGGCTTTCTGCCCCTAACCTTCTATGTCTAAAAGGAAGTTTACATGTTCACAAAGAGCAGCATCTTCTACTTGGGACTTAGTTCACATCATCTGTGGCTCCTGGGAGCTCTTACGTGTGCATGATTTTCCACCTAGTACCACCTCATGTGTTGCATGAGGAATCAAGGACTGTGTGCAAAAAAGACATCACACTCTTAGAAAAAAGTAGCCATGGTCATCTTCCCTCCTGAATCTGTGGGTTCTGTACCCACGACTTCAATTAGCCAAGGATGAATATATTTGAAAAAAAGTGTTGGCAGTAAACCCATCCAGGATTTTTTCCCACTTCATAATGTCCTAAATGATATATTACGACAGCTATTTATATCGCATTTACGTTGTATTGTCAGGAGGACCATAGAGATGATTTAAAGTCCACAAGAGAATGTGGGTAGGTTATATGAAACCACCACATCATTTTATTTGAAGGACGTGGACATCTGGGGATTTTGATACAAAGGCAGGGGGTTGGAACCCGTCCCTGAAGGATACCAAGGCATAAATGTGTTGACGGAAATTTAGTGGACGCTAACCTGAGTATTTACTAATAAGGATGTAATAAGGCTCTGTAATCTGCGCAATTACTAACTCCTCTTAGGAAGTTAGCGATATTTAAAGGCTCCTACTTCTGTGAGGGAGTGAGAAAATGTTAATTTTCAGAATCAAAAGACAACTCAGGCTTCTGGAGGGAAGGGAGAAGAAAGGGAAGGAAAAAGAATTAAAATGCAATATGGACATGTACCAACTCCTCAACATGAATGTATTCATTATGTATTGCAAGCATATATTGAATAAAGTTTTGCAATGTAAAAAATAAAGGATATACTAGCTGCTTTTAGAAAGACTTGGTGCTTCAGTACAAGGCCAATATATTTGTACATGCATACAGGAGAAATTTTAAAAATCCAATTAATTCTTCATTTAATATGTTGTCTTAGTAACTACTATTTCAAGATGCTCAGGGCTTGCAACATAATTCATAGCTTTACCAAGGCAGAGAAAAAAAATAGAAAAAGACAGAACCTTAAAATACCTTTGCCAATTAAATCTTGAATTATTTTTGACTCTGGGAATAGTCAGTCTTTTTATTTAAGTGCTTAAGAATGATAAAGAGCACAGTGAATCTTCATGTTTTCACTTACATTTTCATTATTTTGCAGTCTTGAATGTGTTTGAGGGTTTCATCCAACTTCTTTTCCCTTCAGATCCGAGATGTTAAAAATTGATATAAGGGCTAGTTTAATACTGGATCTTTACCGCAAAGGCTAATGGGACAATTGTAGAGTTCATGATTCAAGACACCAAATCCCCCTAACCTCAGAGCAATGCGTGGGAATCTATTCAATGTGGCAAAGTAAGCAATGAGACAGAGCCATAAAGTGTGTGTCAAGACAGCTAATACTTTCATGTTAACCCTTCGGAAAGAGAAGTTCACCATCAGAGGGCAGAAAGGTTAAGACGACTAGCCAGATTCATGGCAAACTTCAAAGGCTTGCTTAAAATTCCCAAGTTCTCCTTTGTGAAAATCTCTTCTTATGTGGTAGATTCCTGTGGCAAGTTTCACTCACTGGTTACTAAAATATTATCCTCAAGTCCTTTCCTCTTGCCATCCTCTCTACAAAGCTCGGAAAGCCAAACAGCTCGTGTCATGCCCCAAGAGGTGGTGATGGAGTAGCTGTAGCCTGAAGTATGCGAGCAGAATTCCACTGGGATGCTTCCAGATGAACTTGCTGTCCCCAGAGGAGAGAAAGATGTGCTGGAAAGTGGGGCCTTTCTCCTTTCCTCATTCCTGTCTTAAGTGTAGGCAGGACATCTGGAGCTTCAGAAATGATTTGCCCACCCCGAGGCTGCAAGTATAACAGAAAGAAACTTTCAGTGACACAGGCCAGCAGCCACCTACTTGGACACTTTGAGTATGAGGAAAACATTATTTGCTTAAGACCCTAGCAATTGGGTTTTATGTTATTTGCAAACAAAAGCATCCCTAGCCCATAGGGTGTTTAACATGCATCATTTATAATTCTCAGGACACACTGCCAAGCATCATCTTCTTCCTATTTTGTGAGTGAGGAAACTGAGGCATGATAAGTCTAAATGACTTCTCTAGGGATGGACACTAGCCTCAGCTACTTCACTAGTATTGCCTGCTTTTCTAAGAAGGGTTTCACTTAGTAAATTAATATTATTGCTTCATGCATTTAATGAATTTTCTTACTTTCTCTGTCTTTGTGGACATGTAAAAATGTATGCACATGTGTATATAATACAATATTCCTACCAGGAAATTTGAGTTCTAGTTCAGTTCTTTTACAACCTGCACCACAGTGTCTCCTTTACTCAGTTTCCTCTTCTGTAAAATTCTGCACTGGATTAATGTTCAAAAGTCTCCTCTAGCTCTAAAGTTCTATAATGCTATCATTATCTTGTAAGATTGTGAGCTATGCGTTACCACGGGTTGCATATATCATATATATATATATATTCATTCAAGTTGCTCTTCCTATGACAGATAGGCAGCAAGTCATTTAAGTATGCTTTAATTAAATTCTAGTTTACAGACCTGTGAAAGAGGTTTGCAAGTGTGACTTAAAGCATCATGGGACAATCTTATGGTAACATAGCAATTCAAACTCACAAACCAGAGAACAGAAATGATGCTTCTGAGAAGAACTGCTATGCAAGCGCAAGATTCAAGAAGTGTGGGCTGCACATCTCTCCTGTGGCTCCAGATGGGGTCTGTTAGAGGCGTTCTGACAGAGCTCAAGGCTGCAAAGACAGGACGTGTGGGAGAAGAGCAGCTCCAGATTATCAGATGGGCTAAGGAAGGCTCCACAGCGGACTCTGACTGGAAAGACGAGGAGTGATTTCAACTAAGCGGGAAGGTAAGTGGGAGGAAGTGAGGTGTGAGTGCCCTGCAGGCATGCAGAGCGCACTGTAGGAACTGCAGACTTCACCTGCGAAGCTGGGGGCAGGAATGCAGGCCTGGGAGGAGGCTGGGGAGCCCAGTAGTGCTGGTCTTAGGGGGCGGTACAACCACGCGGCAGGGGGGTGGACAAAAGGAGCTAGAGTGCTGACCAGAGTGAAACTGAGAAAGATCAGTATGGGGCTGGGCTCAGTGGTCTAAGCGCCTGCCTGGCATGCGCAAGGATCCGAGTTCAATCCCCAGTACCACATGCCATGCTGGCCCTAAAACCAGGCGTGGTGGCACATGCCTGAAATCCCAGTGCTGGGGAGGCTGAGACAGGAGGATCACTGAGAGTCTGAGCTGTGTAACAAGGCCCTGTATCAAAATAAATAAATAAATAAATAAATAAATAAACAAACACACTTAAAGGCCAGTGTGTAGAAAGATGTCATCAACGCTACACACGGCAGCCTCTGTTAGTGGATACCTGTAGTATGAGCAATATTTACAGTGTCTAAAAAGATATAACATGCAAGCCATGATGAAAACATACAACAAATGTTCAAAATGAAAAATTCCTTACAGCACAGTGCATATCGCCGAAGCAGCAGCTCTGCGAGCGCCCCTCTGGTGCGTGTCCGTGCTTGTGCCCTCACGGTAGCCTTGATGTCCTGAGCTCACGAGAACATTCATCCTGCACGGTTACTTTGATTTTGGAGAAGAGCCAGAGCTGTTTGGTGTCGGCTCAGGTGAATATCATGGACGAGGACACATGATGTTTTTATTTGACAGAATTGCTGTAAATGTTTTGAATTGATTTAGGAAACTGAGGCAGCCGAAAGACACTCATGAAAGAGGACCTCAAAACTGTTTCAGGAAGTGTCAGGGACAATGGGATGTGTGTGAAACGTAAGTGGGAGTGTTCGCAGAGGGGGCCTAACAGCTATATGGCTTTTAATGTAAAAATCTATCTTTAAAAAAATTTGGCCCTTCACCCTATGTTTCATTCCCTCTGTAACAGGGTGAAGACCCGACAGGAGAATGTTGTGAAGTTCTAAAGGTAAAATGGTGAGCATTGAAACAAAGAGATGGTGGTGGGGACCAAAAGACAGACAATTGCAAGTGACATTACAGAAGTAGAATGACGGTATGTAGTGACTCATTAAATGACGGTGGTGGTGGTGGTGATGAACATGGGCACAAAACTCAGGAACCAAGCCTTGGGGAGAGGCATTTTTGCTTCAGATGTGATAAATTTAGAATGTCTGAGGGTGGGCTGTCCAGTGGAACATTAGTAAATACAACCCTGCTCTTCGGAGGAAGAGGAATCCCCAGCTTGTACACACATGGTGCAGTGATTCTTAACTAATGGAAAACCAGCCCCTTTTATGTAACGGATACTTTTAATGTTTCCCAACTGATTGATCATATACACATATAATTTTTTAAAGAATTGATATACAGGGGTTTGATCCCTGGGTCTGCCCTGCTGGCCCCGTCCCCAGGGTGCACTGAGACAGCGATTGAGACTGAGTGTGGTGGCGTGCGCCTATAATCCCAGCTCTTGGGAGGCTGTAAACAGGAGAATCACTACAAGTCTGATCTGGTAGTGAGACCCTGAACACCCTATAGAATCTTCCCTAAAATGCAGGAAAAAAAAAAGAGAGAGAACTGATATAATACAATTTAAAGGAGAAATAAAAAGTCTATTTTTAAGATAAAAATTTAATATTCATGCATTCAGGCCTGATTATACTTAACAGTATATAATATGCAAAACTGGTCTCTGCAGGATGTGTTTGGCTGATCATTAATTCACTGACTTATTCTCTATGTTCGTTGAATGCCTTCTACAAGCACAAGGACAGTTACCAGTGCAGTCTTGGGCACTGGGAAAACCGCAAGGAAATGACAGAGGCAGTCTCTGCTCTCAGCCAGTCACATCTCAGAGGGCAAAATAAACAACAAGCAAATAAACAGGCAAATAGTAACATCAGGTCTTGGGGCAGAGGACTGACGAGAAAACAGCATAGACCTTTAGAAGGAGGAGTGTTTAGTGGTCACTGGGAAGAACTCCTGTGGATCCAAGGTCAGTACAAGCGTCCCTAGAAAATAAAAATGAGAAAAAGGCAGGAGGAAATAGCGGCCTAGGCCAGGTGTATTCGATGACCAGAAAGGAGGATGATGTAGCAAAAGTGCAGCATTTCGAGGCTGACCTCGCAGAAAGTAGCACAGGCTATGCATGAAGGCCAACATGGGAAGCTGAGGTTCTGTTCTAGGTGGCACGGGAAACCACCAGAGGTGCTCACTCAGAGATGCAGTGTGATCTGACTTACACTTTAAAAAGTTTATTCTGGTGATTTCTGACGATGGCAAGACAGACTAGATTTCCCGCGCGTCTCTCCCATTCACACAAAGGGCAGCTCTGGATCACTCCATAGTTTGGATGGTTTAAAGATCTTGCAAACAAGCAAGAGCAAACAAGATGCAAAAATGAAATGAAACAGGCATCCTGGACCGTGTGTTCCTGAATCTGGATTTTATCCTAAAGGTGCTTTCTCACTTATAGAGATGACAGCCTCTGTTTTCACTGATACTCAGGGTGCAGAAGATGGAGATGAAGGCTTGCTCCCATCCAAAGGGTAAATAAAATAGAAAAACCACATATGAAGATCAGTGAAAGAGAGAGCAAGCACCCCACTATGCATTTGGTGGGAGTATAAAACAGAACAGTGATTTTGGAAGATGCTCTGGCAGTTTCTTATGAAGCTAAGCATACTCATACCCTATGACCTAGTGATTCTACTCCCAAGGTCTTCACCCAACAAAAACAAAATCGTAGCCAAAGAATGACTTGCATAGAATGGTCGTAGAGACTTTATTTATAAGAACCCTGAACTGAACAGAGCCCAAATGTTCATTAAGACAAGAGTGCATGAACAGTGTGGTGTGTGTGCACACCAAAATACTAGCCAGCAGTAAAAAGGAACGCAATAATGATGCACACAGCACGGTAGAGAAGTCCTGAAAACTATGCGTAATGGAAGACTCACACGAAAGAACACAGGTGTGTGATTCTATTTATACCAAGTTCTAGAGCAAGCTGTGCTGATCTAATAAGGAAACACTCAACAATCAGTGCTTCTAGGTTGCAGGTAGAGGCAAGGACTGAGTCTGGGAAAGGACCTGAGAAAGCTCTCTGGGGTTGGGTTTATGTTCAATAGCTTGATAGGCTTGATGTTTATATACGAGTAAATTAAGATGTGCGTATTTCACTTCAGGAAGAGGGAAAGGTGGGAAGGGGAAGAGAGAGAAGGGAAAGAGGAAACGGGGTAAAAGTGGAAACAAGGTTCTGTTAATAAAGAGTAGAAGAGGGACTGAAGGGAGGACAAAAGACAAAGGGGTGTGTTTCATTTAATCAGCCCTTGATTGTGTAACATGGAGAAATGAATGCAGGAATACTAGTCCAAATGTAGGCTCAAAGGATTTTTTTTTAAAAAAATTGAAGTACTCTCAAAGGAATGAGTAAACAAAAGTTCCTTAAAATATAAGGACACAAGGGGACAGTTTAAGGAACCAGGAGAAACAACAGATTACAGAAACAGACACAAAAAGACCTTAGGCATTTGTATGATGAGACAATGTTTAATGTGCATAAAGAGACTGAACAGATATATGATTAGGAGTAAGTAATAAGAAACAATAAAAATGCACAGAGGTTAGGGAGGTGGCAAACTGGTAGAGTCCCTGCCTAGCATGTGCCCGGCCCTGTGTTCAGTCCCCAGCATTGAAGGAAATAAAAGAAGAGAGAAAAAATTTATCTACTAGATTAGACAAAAAGTCACCTAGAAATCAAAAGTTAAATAGATGGGATGAGGAACAAGACAGAAGAAAGAAAGGCAAAAGACGTAGCCATTATATATGTAGGATAACTTGGATACTTGTACTGCCAATTCTGCTGGTCTTTTGAAAGGAGCAGTTAATGCTTAAATTTGTTTCCCTTTTGTTGTTATTTTTTCTTTTTAATTTCTTATAACTTTTTATTGTTGTTTTGTTTAAACCAATCTTGCATTCTTATATCTGGTAACCTAAACAACTAATTTGAAGATAACATAATGAAATACAGCAACCATTGTTGAATTCCTATTACTTTGTTTAGTGAAATTTTGTAGCATTTTTAATGTTTTTTTTTTGGATAACTATTTTGTATTTTTTTAAAAATAAAAAAATTCAAAAAGTTATATAGAAGTTTCAAACTTGACAGGTAAATCCAGCAGCAGCAGGAAGTACAGAGAGTATTGCTTACATAGAAAGCATTTCTATCAGTATGTTTTTAATTGCTATAACAGAATAAGAGAGGCTGGGAACTTTATAAAGGAAATACATGGTGCAAATTCTGGTGAGCACCTCCTGGCTGCATCCCATAATAGAGAATATACTGTGTTGGGAGGAGTGAGACAGATCACACGAGGAAGCCAGACAGAGCTTGGCCTCTTTTTTTTTTTCTTCTTCTTCTTTTTTCTTAATAACAGCCTTTGGGAGACTACTTCAGTTCCTTCTGAGGTCAGTATCTCCAGTGAGCTGGTCACTTCCCAGTAGGTTCCAGTCTTAAAGGCCCTACTCACTTGTTAACATCGCTACACAGGTGACCAAGCCTCCAGTACAGGAGCTGCTGAGGGACAAACCATGCACAAGTCAGAGCGGAACTGGAGAGCTGTTTTTTTCACAGACTCTGTGTGTGGTGTGGGTTTGATCATCTCTTCTACCAGCCTTTTTTTATTTATTTATTTAAAATGTATTTGGTACTGGGTCTCCAGGGCCTACAGGGTCTCACTATGTAGATTGGACTCGTAGTGTTTCTCCTGTTTTCAGCCTCCCAAGCACTGGGATTACAGGCGCGTGCTACCACACCCAGTCTCATTTGTCTCAGTGCACCTGGGGGGCAGGGCCAGCATGGTACGCTGGGGATCAAACCCTGGCTGCTGCGCTCTGCCTAAGCAGGAGCTTTAGTCCATTGAGCTATCAGGCTGGCCCTTCCAGCCTTTAATTTTTTCTTCAGTAAAACATCATCCTTGAACCCACAAGTCTCTCTATTGAAACCCATCTAGGCCATTTTTCCCCTAAACTATATTCTGTCCTGCCTTATTATGTACAAAGCATCCTAAGACAGGAATTCAGACACTCTGTTTCATTCCCATTCAAACATAACCACCTCATTCTGTTAAATCCACCAATCCCAATAAAGCCATCCAATCCTTTTTAAGTCAGCAGTTCATTTGCAGTGTCCCAGGCACTATCTAAACGACTAGACCATAAAAGGAAGTCCTGCTCCCCACCAAGAGTTCCAGGCTTGGTTGGGGACACAGTCATGTAAACAATGCAAAGTGCTCTGTTCAAATAGAGGAGCACACAATTTTGAGAAATCAAAAGAGAAAGCAATGGCAACTTCTGGGAAGAACAATGGAGGTTTGTGCAGCAGATTATGTTACTATTTGCTAACATCTGTTTGTCCTTTCTGGGAGGCCTTCATTTTCTGTACTGATTCAAGTCAAGCTTAGTATACAATTTACTTTTATAAATGGAATATGCGAAGTGATGAGCCTCGTAGTCATGCTGAAATTCAGAAGCAGAGTGTGCTTTGCCTCGTATTTCCCTTCTGACACTAAGTCACTTTTTACCTAATTTCTGTGGGGTTACCCTGGGTTCCAAGGTAAAGATGACATAAAATGGAGCAGCAGCCAGTTGGGATGGACTTACAGCAGGGGAAGGTTTTGGGCTGTCATAAAACACTGAGATTTGGGGACTCAATCACATATGGCATCACTGAGGGTTGATGGGTGATGTTGGGCTCAGTCTTTGGTACAAAGAACTGTAAGGAAATAATTAATAAGTACTGAGGGGCCAGGGCACCAACACCCTATCCTTTGTGGACAGGAAAACTCAAGCCCTGGCCCCTAGCAGGAGGGACCGTGATGCTGGTGTGGTTCCCTTTGTTCCAGAGGAGAGCGCTTTTTATCACCCAGCAGGTGAGCCAGGGGCTGGCTTCTGCTTTTAAGTTAGCTGCCTACTACAGAGTTACACTTATGCAAAAAACAAGATGCTTTATAAAGACTGTCCCCAGGGTTAGGGTTAGGGTTAGGGTTAGGGTTAGGGAAAAAGAAAAAAAAAAAAAGACTGTCCCTGCCTTCAAGATGGCTTCACCCTAAAAGCGGT
Organism: Octodon degus; assembly: GCF_000260255.1. Taxonomy (NCBI): domain Eukaryota; kingdom Metazoa; phylum Chordata; class Mammalia; order Rodentia; family Octodontidae; genus Octodon; species Octodon degus. The sequence goes on from NW_004524599.1 coordinate 1,437,908, forward strand.
AAATCAGATACTCAGCTTTATACAAAGAGAACTAAAAAACTTTAACAGCAGGGATTTTGTTTCACTTTCTTTTTTATTGTTCAGCTTTTTGCAGTGTAAGTGAACAAAGTCCGTTCCTTAATCCAATTGATCCTATGAACTTCGTATAAAGAAAATACTAGTGTCTACAAGGTGAATGATATTGGTGTGGAAAGGAGTCTTGGGAGCAAAGAAATTAGCTGACATTAGATTTGTGGGTTCAGGGCATTCTGCAGTTTTGTTAAGGTGACAAGTGTGTCCCTTACTTCTCCTGTTCATCCAGGAAGAAAATACAACATTCTACATCATGATCATCAGCCTTAGCCAGGACACAGGAGCTGCCTGACAGTGCTGCCCGAGTCCATATATGTCTCCTACACTCCTGGTCCTTTATTTTAATTCTCTTCCCTCCTTAAATTAGAGAATTCTTCTACTCATAAAGCTTAAATTCTGGGGAAAGGAAGACTGAAATAAATAAGCAAATATAGTTTTTAGGGAACAGTGACAAAGAAAAAAGTAGGAAGAGAGAAAGTGAAGGAAGAGGTTGCATTGTTGACTGGCAGTTGTAGGAAGTGTTCTGCTATGACGATAAGTGAATGAGAAGAATGTGTCAAGGAGTAAGCTGTGCAGGCACTCAGACACCCGGACACCTGAAGGAAGGTCATTCCAGGAGCAGGAAGTGCATGGGCAAAGGCCCCAGGCAGGAATGCATTTGGTGTGTTCAAGGAAAAGAGTGGACTGAAGTAGAGAAAGCTTGGGAGAGATTAGTAGGGGAGGAGGTCTGGGAGGTGATGTGGAGTCACCAAGACAGGCGGAACCTTGCAGCTCATCCTCACCTTTGCTGTCCCCTATTCTTTCATTGAAAAACAATGGAGCCAAAGAGAACTTGAACTTCCTCCCACCAGCTGTCACCCTGTTTGCACTGATGCCCTTACAGTTTCCCCTGTTTCTTCCGCCCCCCTCATGACTGCCCAATTCCCCAGCCTTTCAAAGTGAGCCCCAGGTAATCTCTGTCTGCAAGTGGCGTTGCTCCTGCAGTTCATTCTTCTACATTACCACTTAAATTATCCATGTTCTATTCTTCACCAGCGGATTATTTCTATTATCTCAGTATTTTATAATAAATGCTTATTTTATTCTGAAATGCTCTTCTTTGACCTCCACTGTTCTCTGCTTCCCTTAACAGGAAATTTCCCTTTGTCTCACTTGACCATTCTTGCTTTCTTAGTCCCTTATATAATATTCACTGTGAAACCCAGTACAAGTGGACTTTTGCTCCTATAGCTTCATGATAATCTCTGTCATCAAAGTTGCCAGTAACATTCCATGTTCATGCTTCAGTTCTCACCTTCCTCCCTTCACACATGTTCTTTGCACTGTTTGTCTTAGTCCACTTGGGCTTCTATAACAAATGGCATAGGGTAGCTTACCAACAACAGAACTCGATCCAAGGTCTGAGGTCAAGACACTGCGGAGCTGGTGTCTGGTGAAGGCCGGGTTTCTGCTGAGTGTTGGCACCTCTGTCTTCATGCGGGGAAGTGGTGAAGGCAGGCGTCAGTCTCACTCATGAAAGTCCTCTGATGTAAGCTAATGCCCTCCTCGAAAGGCCCACATCCCGACACTGCCACACTGGTGATGAAGTTTCCAACATATGAATGGAAGGGGTGGGGCACAAGCCCTCAGTCCCTGACAATCTTCTTCCCTGGACTTTTCTTTCTTCTAGGTGTTGTGACATTAATGTGCTCATCCCATGAATCCTTTTCTCACTGCCACTAACACTCATGCCAGGCATGATCACATCCAATTCCATGGTCTTAAATACATCTTTTATCTTAATATCTCAAACCCAAATGCCAGAGTAGGCTAGATGTTTTGACACATTACTGTCAACTCTCAGGGACTGAAATGACATAGATTTTTGTCTCTTCAGTTTTCAAATATCCATAATGAATCGACCAAGGTATCCATTCATTGTGGTTGCTCAGGGACTCAGGCTGCACCCATGCCACCACCACCTAGGCAGGAATATGTGTGGCCTAGCACACTCTTAGAGCTGAAGGCTTTGGCTCTCATTTCATTGGTTAATGTAAGTCGCATGGTGCTGTCTAATTTAGAGGAAGCAGGGCACACAATCTACCATGCTGGAAGGAGACCACTAGAAACACTAGTGAATGGCTCCAATGAGCACAGTGCTTCTCACAGCTTTGCCCAAATCCTGATCTGTCTGCTGAGCTCCAGCCCAAAGCACCACACTGCCTACTTGGCATCAGTTTCTACACACATATCAAATGGGCATTTTACGGCACATCTGAATCAAAGTCCTGTTTCTCTCCTGCGCCTCCCTCCTAGGACCAAATTTGCCTCCATTATTAGTGTCTTTATAAGTAGGGACTCCACTGTTCCTGCTACACAGTGCAAATCTTGGAGTCATCCTTGAGTTCTTTCTGTTTCTCAAATCCACGCTTTATTGCAAGTATCTCTGGTGCTTTAATTCAAGAATGTTTAACACGTGACTCCTCCTTGTCTCACTGTTATTGTGATCATTCTACTCCACTCCCTGGTGGCCCCTCTTCAGGCTAACCTTTTCAATGCAGAGAGAGGAGCTCTGAGGCACCCAGTGTAAGCATGATCATCCTGGGTTCAGAGCACCCCCTCTGCTGAGCAGTAAAATGCAGATACCTTGTTCTGGACTACAAGGGACTCCGTGTCCCTGGCCTACAAGAGACTCCATGTCCCGGGTGCTCTCTGTCACCTGTCTAACCCCTTCTCCTACCATCCTCCCATTTATCTCTCCAGTCTGAATGTCCTTTCTTTCTTGCCCACAAGCACACTTCTGCCCCATGGCCTTTGCATTTGTACTTTCTGTGCTTAAAATAGCCTTTGCTCAAATGTCCGGGTGGTTTGCTTGCTTACCTTTTCTGATTCCCCATGTAAATGTCACCACATTGAGGTGATTGCAGCACTCTTCAGATTTCTACTACTCTCTACTCCTTCTACTACTTTATTTTTTTAACCAAACTTAAGAGTATATTTACTTACTGTTTTTTTTTTTTTTGGACTCCCCTATTTTCAGAATATAAGGTCTAAGAATTTCCAAACTAGATTGTTCTCCAAAATGAGTACATACTAAACACTCAGTATTTATTGGATAAATAATGAAGAACAGCAGCAACAACAGCAAATACCTGACCTTTGCTGAGTGCTTCCTACTTGTCTTACTGTATGCTATATGCCACATCCACCTCTCACACCACTCCTCTCACAAAGGGGACTCCTTCAGCCTCAGCTGGCAAGTGGTAAAGCCCGGCCCAGTTCCAAGCGGTCCACACTCATAGCCAACATCCATTGATGACTTCATCATGCCATGATTTTGGCACACTCTATAGTGAGCAATCTATTAATGCAGTCTTAAATTAGACCCTACAAGTAAGGAAGGATTAATAATTAAATGTTTCCAGAAAGAAGAACTAGACAGACCTAGAAGATTGTGAGCTTTAAATGGAATGGAAAGTATATCAGAATTCTGTTGACTTTCAGTCTTCCATATAGGATCTGAAACCACCCAGATAAACATTTCTGTACTTAAACAGCGATCTGACACCAAGCCTCATGTGCCAAAAATGATTCGGTGCCCTTGAGTGGTTATAAAGACAACAAATAATGCAAACCTCTGATCAAGTGTGTTTCTGACCAGACTTTGACCCTAATGAATTAGGCTGGCTGAAAGGGCATTAGCATGTTGAATGCATCTTCTAAAATTGCTGCTGATCTAAGCCATCTGGTGACGTAACTGGAAAGTTCAGGGCGCACTGTGTCACTACGAGCATATTCTGTTTCCCTGGAACAAGGGCATCATTGGCTCTGTCTTCTCCAAACAGCAACATTTCTTATTCATAGGGTTCTTTCTCCATGGGGCCATAGATTATTGATAGACCTCATTGTCAGCCAGGGTCTCCTGTCATCCTAGGAAAATACACCATGCCCTTCAGCTCACGGCAGCAGGCACAGATGTCCCTGTGGAGGGCCCACATGTGTGCACAGCCAGGGTCATGTGAGGGTGCCGCCACTCAATCTACTCCTCAGAGGTACAGTGCCTCTTCTCAGGCTAAATGAGTAGTGGAAGAGGCAGATGAGTTTGAAAGGGGAGGAGAGGGACACTGGCAATTAATGTCATTGCCCTAGACATATGTTGCTGCTTGACGCATCTCAGGTTGGCCAGGAAGCCTTCTCTGGACCCCAAATCTTAGTTATATCTTTTTTCCCCCAAAATACTTCTCTTCAAACTCTTTTACAGGCCTTTCTTATCTTAGTGTAGACATGTTTTTTTTTTGTGTAAAAAATGTGCTGAAACGTACTAAGCGCTAGAAGATCTATTGTAAGGTAAAGCAGGTTCCCAAAGGTCATTCTCTTTCTTGTCTTCTTTTCATGTTTAACTCTGAGAGCTGGTTTTTTAGGATTGAAGTAGGAGGGACTCAAACCAAAATCAGTGCTATGATTCCTGGAAGGAAAGGGCTCTTGGTGTCACCTTGTTCAGGCTCTGCAGATTTGGAGACTGAAGCTAAACACATAAGGCAATTCCCTGGGCACATAATGGTGATACAGTGGGGCACGGATGGAGCTGGAACCTTGGGCGTACAGACTAGCACACCCACTTCCTAGCAACTGGTCATAGATGTAGAAAAAATGTCAGTCTCTAAAAGTTTTGGTAGAGTTACACCTAATAAGTGTTTAGCACACCCTCCTGACATTTGCATTTTGATTTTATTATTACAACTAGTCAGTCTTATCTTAGAAATAGATAAGGCCCAGATAGGCCTCCTGCCCAAACATCCAGGAATTCTGCCACCTATAACTCAAGAAACCAATTTCTACTCTTCAAAGATGAGAAAATACAGCCTCTGATAGAAGGAGAGAACTTACCCTATCAAATGACTTCTGCTAACTTCTTTCCCTCATTGACTTCAGTTAACTTATTTTGATAATGGGTATCTCCTCTGAATCTCAATGAAGTATCTATGAGCATACACTAGGTATATCTTAACTTGGCCTTACTAAACTCAGGGAAATGATTAAAATTTTACAAATATACCATTGCAAATAATTCTTCTGGATTGTAAGGCAACAGATTCATAAAAGAATGAAGAGTACAATTTTAAGAAACCACCTCCTTCTATTTGAATTACTTCTATTTTATTTTATTAGAGATTTTTGTAAAGTCAGTTATTCAAAGACGTGGTAAAATTTAATAGTATCAGGGACGCTTTTCCGCCCGCTCCCCCCTCCCCCCGAGCGCCGCTCCAGCTGCACCGCGCTCGCTCTGAGCTCCAGGCTCCTGCTAAGCTTGCGCAGCCGCCACCTCCCTCAGCCACCATCATGATTATCTACCGGGACCTCATCAGCCACGATGAGATGTTCTCCGACATTTACAAGATCCGGGAGATCGCGGACAGCCTGTGCCTGGAGGTGGAGGGCAAGATGGTCAGTAGAACAGAGTGTAACACTGACGACTCACTCATTGGTGGCAATGCCTCTGCTGAAGGCTCAGAGGGCGAAGGCACCGAAAGCACTGTAGTCACTGGTGTAGATATTGTAATGAACCATCACTTGCAGGAAACCAGCTTCACAAAAGAGGCCTACAAGAAATACATCAAAGATTATATGAAATCAATCAAAGGCAAACTTGAAGAACAAAGACCAGAAAGAGTAAAACCGTTTATGACGGGGGCTGCAGAGCAAATCAA
>NW_004524599.1:1444390-1448710 GCF_000260255.1 Octodon degus
AGTATCAGGGACATGTTGGCTGCCACAGATTGGGTAATGCATATAAATAAAATTGAATTATTCCATGTCTATATTATATGTGCATGTAGTATATATTCAATGAAGGTTAGATCGTTGAGTTGATATTTATGTACTAGAATGGGAAAATGGAGCACCATTATAACAAAAAGACAAAGAATGACTCCAGACATGAAAACTAATTTCATCGTTAGTTTACAAGTTCAATTTGTAGATTCTTCTCATTTCATCATTTGGCTATGGAGAACTCAGCTAATGCAGATTTCACATTTCTGGACTCTTAGTGCCATAGCTTAGATCTGGAACGTCCCCCACATTCTCATGTGTTAAAAGCTTGGCACAATTGTGAGATGGTGGAAATCTTTAGGAGTGCAGCCTATTGGAGGCTTAAGTCATTAGGGGCATGCTCACAAGGGAGATAGGGGACCCCACTCCTGTTTTCTTTTGCTTCCAGGTCATTGAAGGCTGAACAGATATCCTCCGTCTTCTATGGTCCCATGATGCAGTGCATCATCGCAGGCCCAAGCCAACAAAACCAGGCATGGACTGAAATCTTTCCAGCTGACCCAAAGCAAATCTTTTCTCTTTATAAGCTGATTTATTTCAGGTATTTGTTCCAGTCCTGGAAAGGTGATTGACATATGACCCAGCCCATCTTTTGCAGGTAGAGGACTTCTATCCTTTAATTCAATTATTTCTGTCAGGATCCAAAAACATCACCTAATTAGCAATAGTTAGAAAATAATTATCCTTTGTGACTTGGAGGGGTGTGTGTGTGTGTGTGTGTGTGTGTGTGTGTGTGTAACTGTTCTTTCTGGCAGAGCACAATCAGTGCAGATTTCTACAAAACATATTCAAGTGTGGTAACTGACCATTGGAGAAGATAGTAAAAATGAATAAATCCCTTTTGGGTAGATCTCACTCCAAGAACCTAGGCTTAATGAAATATATAAAATGTTTCCATTTACTTCAACACACAGTGGGTATGCATCTCTGTACAATCAAGAGGTTTGCTTTAACATTGACTGGGATTGAGAGGTTTGATTGATTTTTTCAATTTTTACTTTTAAAGAAAAAGGTACAATAAATGAGAAACAAACAAACACCCCCACAAAAGTTCCTAAACAATATAATAGGAGGGTAACAGTAATTAATATGTTGTGTATTGTTATCTTAAAATTACTTAGAGTATAGATATCAGCATTTAATTGTTCAAACAATATTAGCACAGACTTATCTTTTTTTTTTCAGACCTATCTTTTTAATTAACTGAAATTAGTAGTATAACTATTTTGACTAATATATATATATTTTTTTTTCTATTGATTTTTTCCTTTGTTCTTCTTTTTCCCTATTCTCCCAAACAAATTTCTTCTGCATTTTGAACTTTCTTTCCATTTTACAATATCTATTCTATATGTTGGAACTTATTTACTTTTTCTTCTTAAGAGGTTTGATTTAATATCAGTTGGTATCTTAATAACACTAGCAAAAGAAGGACATTTTAACAAATTGGTTCAAGTTTTCTGGGATAATACAGAAGCGACTAACAACAGTCAACCCCAGGGGACTTCTGGACTATATTGGATTATTTTGCTGAATTCACTCACTTACTATATTTCAATGGCAGTGGAATACCCATCTCTGACAAAACTCAACAAAAAAAGGGGATACAAATGAAGGACCAATTTGTATCCGTATGTACAAAATAGATCGGATAGATATACAGCTTCTTTCTCTTAATTCATTGAGAAGAAAGATTTCTATTAATACTGTTTGGACAGGATATCATGTCTGCATCTTGCACTATGAATAACCACTATGAAGACAACAATATACAATGTATTAATTATTGAAACTGTGCTATTGACCGGTTTTGAAACTGTCTCATTTTCATTTGTTTCTCAATAAAAGAAAGAAAGAACAAAAGAAAGAAGAAAGAAAGAAAGAAAGAAAGAAAGAAAGAAAGAAAGAAAGAGAAGTTAACCCCTGGGGGAGCAAAGGTGTTTTACCTAAAAACCTTTCACTGGTTAAACACTTACTTGATTCAGAATTAAGGAGTGACATTGCCTGGGTCCGCCTCCCAACTGTCCCAGCGATGTGCCATTCTGAGAGCCAGCCCTCTGCTTCCATACAACTGCTGCATAGTTATAAGATTCCCCAGACACCAAAAGCTATTTCCCTTAATCATTGGGAACGCGTGACCTTAAGAAAATTTGGCAACTCCACAGAACTGCCCAGATTTTTTTCTGAGAGTTATCCTAAGGCAAGACAATCTCATTGGCTAAAAAGGTTAGAATCAACAAGACGTATTGATGGTAGGTTTTCTCACTGGCAAATAATTTCCAACATGAAACAAAATTTCTCCCAGCTTCACACATTTACATTCTATACGCAGTGGGAATGTTGGTTAGCATTTTATCCAACTGCGAGCATGTTACATAAACTCAGTGAAGCTGCAAACATGGAGAATCTGCATTTCTAGGGGCAGAAATCTCTTATTTGGGATAATTAAGGGCCCTGTGGTTCTCTCTTGTATGTCTTTGTAAAAGCCGCTGGGGTGCCTCATCCTTTCAGAAATTCACAAGTTGATTCATGAAGCACAGGTTGTCTATAAGCTGAGATAAAAAATTTTTTCTTGATAATCTCGGGCTAATTTTGAAAATGCATTGTTATCACAGTTACATTCCTTCCCCAAATGCTGAAATACCTCATTCTGAATGAACTAAGAGACAACCACTGTGCCAAAAGTGGCAGCTGGGAAAGATTTAAAAAATACAGATAAAGGGAGCAAGAGCTGAGAGGTAAGAGAGACAGCTGGGAGATTTAAGGGACGGGGCCTCTAAGCAGCTGAGAGACAGAGGCCCGGGGAGAGACTGCTTGTGAGATAAGAGGCTTTGTGCATGCTGAAGAAATATGCCCAAGATGATAAGGAGAGCAGCTGTTATGGAAGTCGGAAAGTCTGAATTATCAAGATTCTTGAGATGCTCAGGACATACAGATGTTCAGCAAGTGGGAAGGACAAGCTCAGACTTTTTAACCACTCAGTTTCGCTTCACACACGCTTCCCAAGATAGGAGACTGTGCTTGCCCCTCTCTTAGCTGTTCCCAAAGTATTGTGGCTCCTGTGCCTGGCACTGCTTCTTCTTTAAGGCACCTTTCTTCCTTAATCTCCTCTCCATATTAACGGAGATAGTCAAGCTATGAAGGGCAGATAACTTGAGTGATACACCTTGAATACCTATATTCTGTATCTAAATCTAATGTCATTATTAACATTGGCAATATTTCTTAAAAATGTATGATTACTTGACATTCTTTGACATAAACTGACATTCACTGTGACTTATAGTGAATTTTATTTCACTCTTACTATGTTCTTACTCAACGCTATGAAGTTTATCATAGTTAGTCACACTACTCATATAATATTTTCCCTACAAAAGCCCAAGTGGATTGAGACCAAAATGACTAAATGGTCATTACAATCTTTAGCAGTGTTACTAAACAAATGTTGCCAAAAGAAACTAAGTAAAGGGACTGAGCTCAGAAATGTTTATGTTCTACAATCTTTATTAAGAGCTTTAATCATGAATATAACTTGCCCTGAGGTCCTTGCAGTTGACTTTGACCCCAGAGCTGAAGCACACTTCTTAGGCTCTTCTTGGAATTTCTGAGACAATTTCTAGTGATGAAGAAGATGACCACTAAAGCCATCTGGCGGCCATTAGTCTTAGATTTGGGTCGCCACTCACACCTCTGCCACCTTGAGTTGCAACTTGGGGCAAATTTTAACTTTTCTGTGCAGTGAGGATGACAGCCAGGCGCGCTGTGAGGCTCAGTGCACCAAGGAGAGTGTATCTGTGCCTGGAACAAATGGGGCTCAGTCAGTGGGAGCCAAGCTCTGCACATCTAAAGGAAGAGGTGAACAATGGAAATGCAGAGTTTTCAACTGAGTGTTGATTACAACCAGTACTTTTTTTCTCCAATGTAGATCGATGACATAGAATGACTGTGAACATAAAAACTAGGGAGGAAGGTCCAAGCCACAGCATCTGTGAGGTGAGGTATCATACCTGCAGACAATCTCTGAGTCTTCCTGGGGCCTCAGATTCTGCTTCTAACCTCACATCTGCTCAGTTGCATCTTTCCAATCTATGATCTTCCGCAGAGCATTGGTTTAGCATAACAAACATGGTAGATGACAGAGTACATGAAATGTTTTGAAAATGTGATCGATGGAGGAGACTTAGTGTGGAAGATTTCTATTAGAAAAATATTTTATTTTTAGCTTTTATTTGA
>NW_004524599.1:1453222-1454325 GCF_000260255.1 Octodon degus
AAAATATTTTAAATGTGGTTTCCTGGTGGCAAACATTTCCAAAAAGTACAATTAGAGGTCAAGCTGAAAACCATGAGCAGATTCAAGAGTGAGTAGGAATGAATCCCATTCATTCAGGTACCACTGAAGGCTTAAGCTTCTTTGGACTCTCGGTCTTCTGCTCCCCGTGACTCCAGCTTCCATGCAGGAATCTTCTTGGCATGAATTCAGAGGTTGTCTGCTTTGCTGTGATGGGGACTGAAGATCAGAAGTGAAGATCTAATGAATTCCAGGGGAAGTTTGTAGGGCTCATAGAAAAGAGGGAGACCAGTGCAGCATGATGAACTGGGGTGCAAACAATGTCAATTTCACTTAACCCAGAGTGAATTCCCGGTTCAGCAGCATCTTGACACCATGGCTTTGGGCAGGATGTTAACTACTACCTCTGCCTTCTTTGTTTAAATAATCTTGATAGTTTTGCCCACCTTTCATTGTTAGAAGGATTAAATCAAGGCAGCTGGAATACAGTGAGTGGGTGGTAGGGGCAGGGCCGCCCATTGCAAGATTCCCATGATTTCTCAAAAGGCCCCTCAAGAGTCCAGCAGGGAGTCAGAGTCTGCCCAGCATGGGCAAAGATAGATGTGAAAAACCCATGTTTCTTAGCTACAGATGACTTTTTAAGATGTTAAAGCAAAGTATTCTGATAACAAGGTGCATAAATGTTCTTTAATCCCCCCTTTGATCAGCTTGCTTGCTTAAAATGGGAAATTATGATAGTTAAGATATCATAACAGTAACATTCCCAGTCTTTGAAGGCCCAAGGTCTATGACCATGGTATACTGAAACCCACTAAAGTTGTAATAATTGTCTGATTCAGAAAATTTTCAATTACAAAGAATGTACTCCATTTAAAAGATGTCTAAGCCTTTTGCAAATACACCTCAAGAACTCAGGTGTTAATGAAAAATACAATTACCATATAACCCAACAATCCCACTTTTGGGCATGCAGCCCAAGGAAATGAAATTGGTTGTATCAAAGAAAGAGCTGCATCCCTGTGTGCAGTAAGTACTCTTCACAACAGGCAAGATATAGAGCCAATCTGTGAATCCATCAACAAATA
>NW_004524599.1:1454425-1469425 GCF_000260255.1 Octodon degus
ACTCAGCCCTTTAAATAATGCAGTTCTGTGATTTTTGACACCATGGATGGATGTAGAGCACTTATACTAAACCAAAAGAAAATGCAAACACAGAAAGATAAGTATGTCATGATTTCACTTATATGTGGAATAAAAAAAAAAGTTCAACTCAAACACATAAAGCAGTAGGACAGTGGCTATCAGGGGCTGACGGCATATGTTAGGCAAGGAGAGGGAAGTGTCAATTAGAAGGTACATGGTTTCAGTTAGGAGGAGTAAGCTCTCATAATCTAGTGCGCAGCAAGGTAACTATCATGGTGATGTACCATATATTTCTAAATTGCAGAAAAGAGTGGGCTGTAAATGTTCTCACACTAAAGACAGGATAAGTATATGAGGTGACAGATATGTTAATTAAGCTGATTTGATCATGCCAAAATGTACACATATATCAAAACAACTCATTGTTTCCCACAAATATATGCAATTATTTGCCAATTAAAAATTCTGAAAAAAAGAATTCAGCTATTGTCCTATCTTTAATTAACTAAAAAGCAGAAGAAAACTAAGCACTTAATTAGCATTTTTTGGATGATGCCCCGAACGCATGATCAGATCTACTCTCTTGCCACTCAGTGAATGACCAAGCCCTCTTCCCACGAGGGCTGGCTGGTGGCAAGCTCAGCTTATGCGATCCAGCCCCCAGGACTCCTGTTCCTTTCTCTTATCCTCTTGTTTGCCTATGTTTTAGGAAACGTTTTGATCTTAGCTACCACTTTCTTCATTATTTTCATCCTCTCATTTTATTCTATTTTAAATTGTATGCAAGTGAAAGCAGAAAAGAAACTATGCATCCTACAATTCTTCAAACTGCATCTCCTGCGTCTCCTTTATTTCACCTGAGGCCTCTGCAAGGACAAGCGACAGAGTCAGGAATATTTAAGAAGCGAGCAAGTTCTTACCTGGACATTCAGGTGAATATAGGATAAAGGGAGAGTAAAAGGGTAAAGGGAGAGCTTGCTGGGCCTGGTGCACAGCTTAGCACCTACACTGTAGGAGGCTGAGGGCAGGAGGAGCCAAAGGTCCTGCCCAGCTTGACCAACACAGCAAGTGAGGCACTATCTCAAAGAGAAAACAAAGCAAAATGAAACAAAATAGACAAAACCGAAAAAGGCTGCTGATGTAGCTCAGGCCCTGAGTTCAATTCCCAGTACCACCAAAATGAATGAATTAGTAACATTAAAATATAACTACAATGTGACTTTTTACTTGGCCAAACATTTTTTATATGTAAAATTCAATTTGGAGGTCAGATTCAGATATTTGCCATTTCACAAATATATTATCTGAACTATTTACTAAAAAGAAATAATCATTTTTATACTCAATCTATGTTCTAGTGAAACCGGAACTCTCTCAAAGACTGGCAGAATGGTCAACAACATACACCCTTAAAGAGCCTACTGGTGTCACATTGGTCATGAAAAAGCAATGATATTTGTCATCTAGGAGGCAAGTGACTGGACAGAGGACTTTCACGCAGAGAAGTTGGATAAGAGTGACCAAATACTATATGATAAGGCCAAACTAATTTCTAAGTATAAATGTCTTTCATTTTTTATTTAAACATTTTGAAGGACTTGTGGACACATTGTCTTATTTCTAATTATGACTCTTAACCTTGGAATTTCCAATGGAAAAATGAAAAATGCTCAACATCAATAATCCTTATGGAAATGTAAACCAAAAGCAGAATGGGACATTACCTCCTCTCAAAATGGCCATTATCAAAAAGTAAAAAGTGAAATTTGGCAAGAATGTGAGAGAAAAGCATCTCTTCTACGCTGTGGAGGGAATGTGAGTTATTACAGTCATTATGGACAACAGTGTGGGGTTCCTCAAGAAATTCTAGCTAAAGCAGTGTGCCAAAGAGGCTTCTGAACTCATATTGATTTCAACATGATTCACAACAGCAAAATATGGGATCAACTTAAATGTTCATCAACAGACCAGTAAATTTTAAAAATATAGCACGTATACATACAAGAACACTAGTCAGTCATGGAAAAGAATGGAATCCTGTTATTTACAACAGACGAATGAACCTAGAGGGCATTACCTTAGGTGAAATAGGCCAGGTACAGGACACGTAGCACATGGCCTCCCTCACACGTGGAGTCCAAAATAAAATGATCTTATAGAAGTGCCATTAGAATGGTGGTTGTACTCACTTCAAGGGCCGGGGTGGTTGTAGGGAGGATAGCTGGGGAGGGATTGGTATGAAGTTGCAGCTACTTGAGAGAAATGAATTCTCGTGTTCTCTTCCCCTGTGGGGTGAGAGTATGGCTAACAACAATGTACCTTAGAATTCTAAATAGCCCGAGGAGAGGCCTGTGAGCACTCTTACCACACAGCAATGTTAATTGCTTATTTGATCATTACACAGTGTATACGTGGAAAATAAATCATGCAGCACACCCTAAATATGTGCAATTATTATATCAATTAAAAAAAATGAAAGGCTTGAAATTGAAATGCTTTAGCTAAAAAAAAAAAAAAAATCATGACTGCACTTCTAAAATTCAACACAGAACAAATACCCAAAATGAAATCTTTTCTGTACAAAGTGCTTAAGCAAAACAAAGTTAGAATTTCCATGGAAACAGCCTGGAACTCTTGAAGGAGAGGGGAGGACAAAAGTGAGCAGGAAAATGCTTTTATTTATCTTTTTTGTTCCTCTTCACCTCTGCCCCTCCAAACCTCAGGCTGTCATCTTAATGAACGCTTTCAAGCCTCAGAAGAATTAAGAAGAACACTATTTGACAGGTGCAAGGAAAGGACTAAATATAGTTCCTATGTGAGAGAAATGTATTCCATAATCTTCCCATTGATGTCCCCTTCCCCATCTGGGTAACCTCTCCATCTCTCCATGTCACTTCTGTGCTGCTGTTACTGTATGCCAAGTGTGGCTGTCATTTCACTGAGATAGGATGACAATAGTGAAATATAATTTTGTGCTTTTTTGGAAAGGTCATTTAATGAGAACCTTCCAATCAGTTGCCAAAGTAATAATGTACATATTGCCTCAATACGATTGGTTTGTTTAAATGCTTTGATTTCCAAAGTCCGTTGTTATCAATTATTTCATTGTTCTAGTCCATTTCCTGTTGCTGTGGTAACACAATACCACAGCATGCGTTCGTTACAAAGAAAAGAGGCTCATGGTCCAGCCCAAGGCTGAAGGCCCACATCCGGTGATGACCTTTCTCCCTGAAATGGAGCAGAGTACCTCATGCATAGAGACATGGGCTGCACAACAGAACTACCAAACTGGTTGGAATAGCAGACCCAATCTTGGGATAACCCATTAACCTACTGATCAACTAATTGCACGAGTGGGTTAATCCATTCATAAAGGCAGAGCCTCAATTATCTCTTAAGGGTCCCAACTTTTAATATCTCACCATGGGGATTATATTTCAGCATGAGTTTCAGACGGGACAAGCCATATTCAAACCGTGGCGTTCATTTCATCCGTACAACCTGAGAGGTAGCTAGAAAATCATGTTTGGTATTATCAGGTCACTTTCTGTCACTGGAGAGGTTTAAGACTGCTGATTTACAGGTATGAAACCAGGTCTCACCCAGCACAGCAGGTCTCAGACATGTCACTCTCACCCTCAGTTGCTTGCTAAACCAATGAAGGCTTTAAGTCCTGGTTACTCTATCCTCTTGATAGTAAAAATAATCTATTTGTCTAGAAATGTACGCCTTACTGTTACAAAGGAACAACCTAGAGCTGTTGGTGCTGCTGTTACTATACACCAAGGAACGCCCTCAAGAAAAGTCTAGCCAGGAGAACGTGGCACTTTGGCTTTTCCCAGAATTGTATGACCTATTTCAGATTGATAAATACTGCTTCAGGTTCAGCAACAGATGCCTTATTGAGAACAGAAAGTGACCTTTCATAAATCTGGAAATTAAAACATGTCTTTTGGAATGGAATAGTTATTGGTGCATTGGCTGAATTAAGTAGCTTAGAAATGATTTTACTTACCCTAGGTAATAATATAATGTCTCTCTTTGGGGGTACATTGGTATATATTTTTCCTTAGAAGATTAAAGGCAATTAAAACCGAATCTGTCATGGTTCTAAATGAAATGGCAATTATAAAATACAAAATGTGATGTGGAACTTTTCAACACTTTTTTTTTTTGTTTGTAATTATCAAAAACTGACCGGGGAGTTCAAGGAAAGGCTTATAATTTTTTTTTTTTTTTTTGTACCTGGGATCAAACTCAGGACCTTGCACTTGCCAGGCAGGAGCTTAAGCCACTGAACTATCTCCCTGGCCCAGAAAGGCTTATAATGAATTTGGGAAATATTGGAACTAAGAGATCAACAGCCATCCAATAATTAGCATGACATGTATGTTTTTATACGACACGACACCGAGTTGATGTTCTAACACACACCTTAGCATTTAATACTCCATTGTTGTGGCAGAAATTAAACATAAAATGATCTAAGCAGGTGACTTCCTCTTCAGTTAGTCATCATGATGGACATCAGAACAACAGTCACTGCATATTTGGCTTGTGGCAGGTGATTGGTGTATTTCGATATTTAAATGACTGTATTATTAGGACGTGGCCAAGAAGTTGAGTGAGAATGGCCTGCCAAACAGACAGACGCAGGACTCAGGCACCAAACAGCTTCCAAGCCCTGTACCAACCAGACAAGGCTCTCTTTCATGTGTCTGGCACATTTTTGAAGAGATAGTCTAGATCTGACATCAGGTACATAAGAGATGGTGGTCGAAGTTCTCATGACTACCTGTTTCTTTCTCAGCGCCCCACTCTCCACTCTGCAGAGCATATTTCTTTTCCAACCCTTCAACGGCCTGCACTCACTCTGCAGGAGATATGTCTACCTTTAACAAAGGTAAAACCTCACTACTTTTTGTTCAATTCTTTTACCAGGCCAAGAGTTTGGAAGGGATATCTGGAAGGGGAACAGTACCTCCTGACCCTGGTAACAGTGTTATTATCCCAAAATAATTACTCATATGATAGACCTAAAAATGTTACCAAAATGTGAGTTACAAAAAGGAATCTGCTTCCCTCACACTTCTTAAAAGTGGTAGAATCTCGCTCCAAGCCTCAATTTACCCAATGCCAGCCCCGCGGTGCTGATTCAGATTGTGGTTGACTGGTACCCACTATAACCTCCCTTTCAAGCATCTTCAATTATTTAAAATTTAGTGATCTTTAAGGTTTACCTTGAGGGATGTCTTGTCTAGTCTGCTAAGTGTGCAGTGGATAGTCAGTAAAATTTAGAGACAAACACAGATTCCACAGGAGTTTCATTCACACTGCCAAAGTTGCGTGAGAATCATGACTGTGAATACTAGTTAAAGGGGAAATCATTTACTTTACCTACAGAATTAGAAAAAATGCAACAGACATTTTTAAAAATTATATTTAATACAAGTGAATAGATTAGAAGATCTGAAATGTTATAAAGCAATATACACAATGAATAAATAATTTGCACAGGAGGGTCATGTCTACATTATGTAACACTGTCTAGTACGGGAATACGTAAAGTAAATCCAGTGACGATGGAGAAAGTCCATAAAAATGCTAACCTGTCTTCCCTTGTATGAAATTGTTCAAGTATAAAAATCCAATACAGTGTAAAATAGTATTCAATTTAGTTTAAGAATAAAAATTGCAAGTATTGCAGTTTCAGAAGAAAAATGTAAAGCAGCATTTAAAAACTACACAAACCACATAAGAATAGTGTTACAGCGATGAATTACCAATAAATGAGATCTACACAAGCAAAAATCAGAGAAAGAAGCATGAAACTAGCAATGTAGCTTGCTTTAAAGAAAAAAAAACCTCAGGACTAAAATAAACTAAAATGTGTTAATGTAAGAGTATTCTCTTATACAGTGCACATATGAATTTAAATAAATCCAAGTCAACATCTTTAGTTGAATAGGTTAATATTTAATATGCTACATCTAGACCTACTAAATAATTTATGCCATGAGATGAATACATAATTTTACAGCGTCACATCTAAAGTTCCTTTCTTTAGAGTGCAGCGTAGTAAAACTTAAAAATAAATATCTTAAATAGCATTACTATTAAGGCACAGTATAAACCACACTATCATTAACCACTGAAGAATTGTAATCTCAATAACCTTGTTGTCTCAGGAACTGTATTCACTAATAAATAGTTTTAAATAGGACTCTGAAATAGATACTAAAAAGTGTAAAATTATTTAAAAAGGGGGGGGGATAAACATCCTTAAGACAGTTCTTAAGGGATCAGCCTCTGCACACTCCGCCTGCCGCTATTCCTAAGTCCCAGGTCGACACAATAAATAGAAAGAGAAGGCTGTTGTAGTAAATGCCTGATCCTGTCAGAGATCAGAGGTGCTGACACCAGCAGATACAAGTTTCCCAAAAGTGAAACAGGATGGGGAGAAGGGTCAGAATGCGACAAGCTCATCACACAAGCACAAGCGACGTGTTCTCGCCAGAACGGTGTGCGTTACTGATTGTCTGAATAGCTCTTGCTCCCGCTAACGCCACATCGCTTGCTCCAGTCTCCCTCGTCCAGAGGACAGATGAGAAAATAGCTTTGGTGCCTGTCCACCACTGTACCCACTGCCACGCTCCCAGACTGATTGTTCGATGCCCGGTTTTGAGATAGTATAGACACTACCTTCTTCCTTGAAAAAGTCCTATAGGCCATAGTGACTGCGTAAAAATGACAGTCAGTGCGTTTGCCGTTTTACTTGTAAGAAAAAAAAAATCTGCTTTTCAACGTAATTCAAGCTACATATTGCTCTCTCTGTATTCCCTGGTTCAACTAGAGTCAAACAGCATTTTCTAACTTGTAAAAGGCAGTTTGCTTCCCTGATACTATGAAAAGAGCAAAAATAAAAATCCCATTACAAAAGTGAAGTTCCATTGGTACTCTGGCTGGCACCCGTCACGGGGCAGCCTTTCCGTTTACTCAGGCTCTTTGGGATCGATTTCCAAAACTGCGCCCAGACCCCTCGTCTCATCTCTTTTTTCATCTAGGACACTACTTAGAGTATAAAAAAAATAAGAAATCTGCTTCACAATAGCATTGCTCTTTTTTTTTTTTTTTTTTTAAAGCTGTTAAGTCAATGTTAACTCTCTCATTAGCGACTAAAAATTGGAAAATTGGGAGGGAACGAGAAAACAATTCAGCTTTGATCAGATGGCTGGTCTATTGCATTCGGTCTGTTTGCAGCTGCTGGGGCTGATACTGGCCAAAGGCGGCGGCGGCAGCAGCTGCTGCAGCGGCTGCAGCTGCAGACCCAGGTGCGGCGGCGGTGATGGGCTGCTGCACGGCATAGCCATATCCTCCAGCGGTGACATATCCTGCAGCGGCTGGCGAGGCCGCATAGGGGTACTGGTCATAGGCAGCGGCGGCAGCTGCGGCAGCGGCGGCTGCTGAGTATTGTGCGTATGCAGCTCCAGTGTAATCTATGTACGGCGTGGTGGAGGCCGCAGCTGCGGTGGGCTGGACATGCGGAATGACCACTCCAGGCTGCACAAAAGCCTGCGGGTAGACATAGTGGGCAGGTATCCTGTGGAGAAATGGGAGACAAGTCAGGCAGCCATCACTTCCTATCTGTAGCATTTGTTGTTCAGAGATGAGACAAACTCAAATTTAGTGGTTATTATGAACATAGGGTTGCCACAATATCTTTCTAATGGTCCATTGAAAGTACTCTGGCCAAAGTCATGGAGCACCCCCAAAAGAACTCAACCATGGAAACAGGATGACACGTGCCCTGCTAGAATTTTCACTTTGGATTATTTAGACCCATTGAATATGACTGGTGAAAAGTTTGGAGGATAAATCGAGTTTGGTGAGGGGTGTGCACACACCGAAAAGTTTTAATGAGATAAATCTTTAGTAAATTTTGTATGGAGTCCATATAAGAAAACTCATCAGCAAATAGAAAAACTCACAGCTGTGATTCAACAGTAATACCATGTGTGACCCCCGGTTCTGTGGGGGTGACGGCCAGCTGGGCAGAATGAAAACTTCTGCAAAGTTCGTTTGGCTGTTATCATGGCAACCCTACTGGAAGTGGCTTTGCAGACTCAGCACACATTAATCTCTCTGCAACCTCAGTCACCCTTATTAAAAATGATAATTACAAAAAGAAGCAGGCGACAAAATAAATAAAAAAAGGAGTTTAAAAGTTCACAAGTGTGGTAAACACAGCAGAGTCACACTTCTCAAACGAACTGTAGTGCAGCTCAGTCTGTCACAAGAGGCTGTTGTGGGAAGCTACAAAAATGCTATTAACATTCACGGCAGTGATTCCCAAAGAGGTGTGCGGCACACTTCCTTTCTTTCTCTCTTATTTTTCTGTAATGTCCGTGGAGACACTGTGGTCAACCAAACCTGTTTTTACTACCAGGCACCTGAACGTCCACCATCTTGTTTACCTCTATGCAAGAAAGACAGAAGTGGTGTTGGGGACAGGGTGTGGGCCAGAGAAAAAGCCAGAAGAGGCAGACAGCTGCATACTTCCAAACATCACAGAAGCTTAAAAGGCATACACTGCAAGGAAACATTTATTCTGCACATTGACTACCTCTTACTCTTCAGATCAACTGAAATAGGCTGATTATCATATCTGTTTTAAATCTGCCCTACTAGTTAATACTTCATAAGGATCAAGTGCATGATTAGACATTATCCTGCAAAAGTTCAAGAGAGAAACAAAAGCAAGTACTTTTTAAAATTATACATTCACAGATTACGTACAAGAAAGACACCAATGACCTTACTTAAAAGTAATTTGGTTAAAAAACAAATCATAAGAGAGATGTAAAAAGAACCACATGCATCTTAATTCTCACTCCTCTGATTCATTACTGCCCATTTGTAAAACACTAACTCAAATATTTATTTTCATCTTCCTTTAAAATAGTCTCCATTGAAAACTCTTCTTTCTAAAAATACGACACTCCAATGTTATTGGAGATCAACAATCCCAACTCACAAGCACAAGTAACAATCTTCAAATTCTGAAGAACTCAAAACAAGATTTCTCATTTAGATTTTTCAGAAGCATAGATTTTGCTTTGCATTTCCAGCATTCTCCTGAAACCATTTATTAATGGACATCTATGGAAAAGATAAATTTATCAGAGGGTAGTGAACTTTGACCCCAGTGATAAAAATACCTTCAATGTTACTAGAATTGTAGCTGTTTCCCAGTGCCAGGAGAAACGACGTCACCAAGTGTTTCTGAGGACACTTAGAGATGTTCTTAACTGCTTATCAGAAACCAGATGCACGGCCATGCACACACTCAGAACGGATCAGGTGACCAGCTCATTCTCAGCGACAGGTGTGACTTTACGAAACACTGTCCCTGGTGCCGCCACGTCCACAATGTGCAGACACGGCTAAGAGAGCCTCCTCCTCTGCCAGTTTACATGTGGTGACGGACAGCAGTGGCTGCAGCCGGGCTATTTTTGATCCTGTCATGCGACAAGGGTTTCCAGCGGGTAAAATGTCTTTATAAGGCCAAAGTAAAGCATCTATCAGCTGCAAAGGCCAGTGGAGTGAGCCTTACTGACACTGAAACATTAACCCCTGGGACTCTGCAAGCTCCAAGGACCACACAGTGGCTGTTAGGTTCATATCTCTGACTAAGGGAGTTGGCCAAAAAGAAGTTAGCTATATTACAAAAGGCAGGAAAAAATTCTCTTTCTCTCTGTCTCTGTCTCTCTGTCTCTGTCTTCTGTCTGTCTGTCTGTGTCTGTCTGTCTGTCTGTCTGTCTGTCTGTCTGTCTCTCTCTCTCTGTGTGGGATACATTTGAAAAAATATATTAACATATAGGAAGGGTTGCTTAGGGGATACTTACTTCAGCATTTACTTTCCATTAAGAAATAATTTGAGTTGATAGAGACAGCCAATGAAAGTATAATTTTGGGGGTGGATCAGACGCCTACATGAACTCCAGCAAGGCAAAGGAAGATGTCTGACAGGCAAATGAAAAGCTAGGGCCCTTAAGGTTTAGGGAAAAGGAGAACACAGGAGACAGTGGAAAGCCCAACACATCTTTGGTCAAGAAGGAAGGCCAACTGGAATACAGGGGAGGGCACCCTTCGGAACCAATTCCTGCATTAGGAGTTCTTTTGATGGCCTACAGAACCCAGGGAAGCAATTTGAAGTCTTCTTCCTTTTGCATTTCTACCAACATCCTTTCCTGCCATTAACCACTGAGCACATGTGCCTAGCACTTGCAAAAGTGCAAGAGCAAAGTCGCTATGTTGGGTCATTTTCAAAGCACAGTCACCACACACTCTTTCTCTTCCCATCTCTTCGGGCCCTTCTGACATCTCTGTGACTCTGAAGTAACATGCTGACCTCCACTTCCAGGCTACCGAACAAAGCTGCTGACAAAGTATCTCCTCCATTTGTTCAAAGGAGTTCTCGCCCCACCACATCATGGAACCAAATGCTGTGTGCGTTTCTTAATACTAGAATGTTTGGCCTTGTATGCACCTGAATCTACACTACCTCTAGTGTTTCCTTCCACCATTCCTTGCGCCCATCTAAAATGGGCTCCTCACAGTTTCCTGAACATGCCCCAAAATCCCAGGTCCCTGCCTGGGTCAGGCCGAGCAGGCCCTCCCCGGAATGCCAGTTCTCACTCCCCCTGTGCCTGCTAAATCCAAGACCCTCCCCCAGCTGTAGCAATCACTGTGTGTGCAGCCCTCCCAAGCCTGTTTCGTCTTTTAGTCTCACATTTTTCATATGAGAGACAAGCTAAAATTACCCAACCCAACCTGCTGCATATTAAAGAAAATGATCTCTGGGGAGAACGTACAATGATAAACATACTGAGTGCACCAAGGGGTCCTTGCCCTTGCCTCCCTACAAATTCTAGGACAATTCCTACTTCATGAAGAGTTCTGAAACCACTGATCCATGTTTCTCTCCCTCGCAGCTTTTGAGGTCAGGTAGACCACGATGGTGAACCTAGACTCAGACTTGAACACTTTCTGGTCCTGGGTTGGGGGCAGTTAATTAGGCTTCCTGCATCTCAGTTTTTTGTTTGCTCATTTGCTTGTTCCACCCATGGAAAGAACAGTAACAGTTCCTTTTTCAAATATTTATTGTGAGAATTAAATTATACAATCTATGTAAATCCCTTTTCAGTATCATGTAGCAGATATTGGGTAAATGATAGTCACAGTCCCTCCTGCCCCCTCTGTCCATAGTGGATGCAATAAATATTTAACAAAGGGGGTATCACACCTAGCACAACACCCAGCCCTGAAATATGTTCTAAGTAAGTGCTTAAGTCTATGTTCAACCTGACCTAAACGAGTCCAACAACTTGTCTTCGTGGATCTATAGTCTTGCCTATTCCAAGGCTGCCATATGAAAGTGCTGCCTTTGAACGTAAGCTACTTAAATGATATTATTCAGCAAATTTACAAGGTTCCCTATGTCCATCTGCTGTGTTAAATCAGAAAGTAGACTAGGCTAATGTTTTGTCTTTGAAGACCCAGGATAACCTGGGGGCCATTTAAGGACTATGCTTAAAGGATAGTTTCATCACTAGAATTTCAAACAAGTCAAGTAAATTTAAAATTCTCAGGCTTCTAGCCAGGCTTAAAATAAGAATATTGGCTTCCAAATAGAATTTAGGATGACCAGGTGTGATTTGTTGGGGACAGACTCAGCACTGCAGCAGAGTTGAGAATCCCTTAAAAAAGAAAAGAGAAAGCTTGTTTGGTCCACCTGGAATGCTGTCTACTCCCAATAAGTTCAAATAATTTACAGACTCAGGGCTAATCACCTTCCTTTATAAAGATGGTTAATATTAGGAGAGATGAAAAACAAAAGGTTACTATCAAAATATGTGTAATGAAAAATTTCCATATGACTCATTTTACTCTGGTGGTTCTTTTTTTCCTCGTGGTGCTGTCTCTTTTAGGGATCTTTAAAGACAATCACAAGTAGGCCAAATGTGTATACCTTGCTGCCAAGACTTTTCATTTAGTCTGATCTCTCCATGTAGCAAGGTTTATTCTCCTTCATGCCTTTGTTCATGAGCTCTGCCTTACACTCATCAGATATGTTCAATCTTCCTTTAACCTGCCGAAGGCATAATCATTGGCCTAAGTCAAATTCACATCTACCTCACTCTCCTACAGCCTCGCCCAATTCTTCCAATTCATCTATTTCTTTGCCAGTCTGAAGTCCATTTGTAGTTGAAGCCATGCCAAGTCAGTCAGCAAATGGTAATCCTTGATTGGTCTGTATTTTTTTCTTTTGCTTCTCAAAAAATGCATAATTTCTTAATTTTGCACAGTGAGAAACAATGAACATATACTAATACCTGTCTAGACCAACATAGTACATAGTCAAACTCATCAGCCCATCCTCTGTTGGCATATTGAGGTTGGCTTAGATGGGGACTTTGATACATAACTATGCATATGGGCCTTTTCTATTCATATTGGACAAAAGATTCTTCAGCTGAAACAAGTCAGAAAAGGGAGATAGCGCAGCAGCATAAGTGCCTGCCTGGCAAGCGCAAGGTCCTGAGTTTGATCCCCCATAAAACTAAAATGATATAAAAAAATAAAACAAGGCAGATTTGGCAATAAGAGTAAGGTCCTGCTATGGGAAAGATAAGGAAATAAGAAAGTGTTCATGGAAAATATAATTTTACTATTTTGTTATTTTTTTTGGGGGGGTCTATTCTTGGAGACACACATGATAGAATCTATGTAGACAGATTCTAGTCTTGCAGATTACATATGCAAATGTTTAGGCCGTAAGCTAGTGTAGAAATGAGTATTGAGGATAAAATACTGCAAGCAATTAGCACATTTAAAAAGGAAGTTTAAATCTCTGGTATTAGGATTGCAAGGAATATTGATCAGGTAAAATCTAGCCTTGACAGACATTAGCATCCAGGACCTCTGTAGGTGCTGACTTTCCACCCAAATTATGTCCAGATGGAAAGGAACTGGGAGCTCATAACAGAGAAGCTGGTAATGACACGGTCTAGTGCTGACACAAGCAGGAGCACCTGCTAGGTGTGTAAGGAGAAAGACAGGGCTACGCTACACAAACAAAATTAAAAAAATTGTTTTAAAAAAAGCACTGGCTAGTGTTAATGAAGTCTGATGAGAGCTGTTGAACCTTTGAATTAGAAGACCTAGAAGTGGATATACATTATAAAAGAAAGAACCCCATTCCCAGACAACTTCCCATAAAACAGAAACTTAGGACATGCAAGCAATGAATCTGTATTCTTATAGAGAGAAATCACACAATTTAGCACTCACTACAACGATATGGTTAAATGGAAGTCAGGCTACAGCTTAAAAAGCAGGGGGGTAAAAAAAGGCCCTTTGCTTCCCACGGCAAAGTGAAAGTCCACACTCCTCAACACCACCACCAAAACCAAAACGCAAAGAGCCCCTTCCCCGAGGAAAAGAAAACTTTCACTACAGCTCTTTTCAATTAAGTAAAAAGCACACAGTTTAGCTATCAACACCACTTCATGACTGTAATAAATAAAATAAAGCACACGGAGGGCTATTGACTATTGTGAAAAATAAAACACCAACACCAACATCCATGCATCGTTAATCACCATCTGAGCTTGTGTGTCTGAGTCTACCGGTTACAGAGTTTAATTCCAAACAGAACTATTCCACCTCTTATCATGGTATCCTTCTCATCAGTTAGCTTAACTGTATAGGAGCCCTGTCAGGTTAGAAAGAGATAAATACAATTGAGTCAAGTTGAACAGCAGTAATGATGATGGGACACAGTAGTCTGGGACACAAGTCATACCTGGTATTTTTGTTTTGTTTGGTTTGGTTTTGTTAATCATAAGCTCAACATTTGTCTGGTTTGGAGGCTGCATACCTGGGTCAGATAACTTGACTCATCTAAAAATATTTGTAGTATTTGAATTAAAAATACACAGACATATATAAATGTGTATCACCAGGAACATTTTGTGACATGGTGATCTTGTCTATACGACAAAGAGGCAGATGAAGGAATGACAGCCATATTGACACTGCAGAGAGCCTGAGGAATGGACTTACCCGAAAGGTCTTTGTATAAGGGCTGGATGAAGCTGTTGAACGCCAAAGGCAAAACCTAACGATAAAGCATAGCACATTCTCGGTTTGTGTGCAGTTAGCATTCACAACGCCTCCACATAAAATGTAATCCCAATTTTTGATTAAAAAAGAGAAGCATCCTTTCATGATACTTTAGAGACTATATATGTATATATTTTAGAAGTTATTTTTATCAGTGTAAATCATTGATACAGAATAAGGGTTTAACAGACTACAAATGGAAACTTTTAAAAAAAATCTGCAAAGTTTAGATGACGGATACAGGATAAGATCGTATAAAAATTAGAGCAGAGAAAAATGCTTATGAAATGAAACCAAGAACAGCAGGACCGACAATGAAGGCACATGTCACAAATACTACAGTTCTCAACCAGGAGCCATTAAAAAATGTGTGGAGAATTTTGGAATGCTTTAGACAATGCTTTGGCTAATTATAGGTTTTACAGTGTGTGGTATGAAAATCAACAAAAACAAGTTCCTTTTGCCCCTGGAAGTCATGAGCTCTATAGTCAACTTTTCATTATTTGTGCTAATGCACGACACAGTGCGACAGATCATCCAAAAGGTGATGCTTCCACAGAAAAAGTGCTGCTGCCCACCTTTGGCTCCAACAGTTTATGACTTCAAGTAAGCTATTTCTCATCTCTAAGGAAGCGTCATTTTAAAACTCTGAACCACGAATGGGTGAAGTCACCCTATTTTCTTGGCCAGTATTCTGTGATTCCATGTGAAAGCTTTACCATCTGGAGAACACCCCCACCAGGCCTCTCTGGGGCCAGTGTTTAAATCAGATTGGCTACTCTGAGCATGGCA
>NW_004524599.1:1471356-1486633 GCF_000260255.1 Octodon degus
CGAGCGGCCGGGGGCGCCGGGGTCGCGGGGCGCGCGGCTCGCGAAGTCGCCGGCGGCCTGGGAGCCTCGCCTGGGCTCTCTGCTCCCGCCCCCCCTGCCGGTCGCCGCGCGGAGTCTCCGGATCGTCTGGGTCTCGGTTAGGAGCCGGGTCTAGAGAACGTGCGCGCGTTTCCACTCACCCCGCGGGGAGGGTAAAAAATAGGCGGAGAGAGGGTGGTCGCCGGGCGAAGAGGAGGGCGCGCGTGGAGGTAGATGGTTCCTTTTTGGAAACTGCCTTAGGCGGGCGCGGGAGGGCCGGCGGGTACGCGTCCAGCGGAGGTGGCCGCGGGGGTCGCAGCGGGTGTCCGCGCGGCTTCGGCTCGCGTCTGTCCCTCCCGCCGCGGAAGCTGGAAGACCAGTGCTGAGCGCGTCTCTCCGCCCCTCTGCTCCCTTCCCCCGCGGGCCGGGGGTCGAAGCCCGGCTGGGGAGGGGGCGGGCCGGACGCCTGCGATTGGCCGGGACGGCACCTGGGGCGCCCGGCGCCACCGCCCCCCAGCTGTTGGGAACAGCTGCTTCTCTCCCGGTGCGGCGCGGCGCGGCACTGGGTCGCCGGGCTTGGGCTCTGTCGCCCGAGCTGGGGTAGGGCTGACAGCGGCCGGAGGCGGCCTGGCTCTGGCGTCGCCTGCTCTCACCCGTTAAAATCCTGGGGCCCCGGGGCGGCCCCAACACAGACCCAGACAGCAGAGTCTGCGCCCGAGGGGGAGCTGCGTTGCTTTCCAAAGCCGACGACGCGAGCTCTTTTCGATAGGCCTGGTGACAGGGCCGGCGACCTGGACTAGCGAGCTGGAGGTCTTGAGGCCTGAGGTGGTCAGCAGAGGCAGGGCACCTGGGGCCGAGGGTCTGGGCCCACGGAACTGAAGTGGCTACTCTGGAGAGCTGCAGAATGAGGAGGGCCCCCAACTTTCCTTGCCCCTAAAGAGCTGGAGCTGGGGAAGAAACCAGAGAGGTGTAGAGCCGGAGGGAGGGAGCAGGGGGAGGAAGGAGCCCGTGCTGGAGGGCGGCGGAGAGTCATTAGTTTTAATCGCTGGCAGTACAGCCAAAGGTAGATATCATGTCCGTCAGGCGTGGCCTTCCATTTCTGAGGACCGTAAATTAGTACTTCAACCTCCACCATCAACAAATTTTGCTTCCTAACAGTTACTTAAGAAGATGTGTACAGATGTCTTATCATAAGCCCCCCTTTTGAGTGAAGAATTTTCTGTTTGAAGTACAAAAGTATGTAATGACTTGACCTCATCTATTTTGTCTGGATGTAGCTGTAAAATACATACTTTTTTTTTTAAATCAACTTGTTACATAACTGCTGATTTCTACGTGCAGACACTTGTAGAACACAGTTCACTTCACATATATTTCTTAATTTAACACACCTTTTTTAGTAACTTCTTTTAATCAAAAATACATTTCATTAGGCTTTCAAATCAGTCATACTTGGAGTTTGGATGAAAACATTTAAAGGGAGCAAAAAATTTCCCCCACTGCAATCGGTGCAAAATTTCCTTTTAAGTTCTCACCACTAGGAGCATCTCTTGAAGTCCTCACGTTAATGGTCCCTAAACCACACCATTTATTCCCTTTAAAGCAGGTCAGTATGTTAACCTGTTAAAGAGGCACAGACTTACTCTTTCTATTCTCAGGGCTTCTTTGCCGTCAACCCAAGAGGATGAGAAATGTTGCGTTTGCAGAAGCAACTGAGAATGCTAATATTCCTGAGCAAACATTAAATTCATTGTGCTGGCTTCTGCATGGGGTTGACTTTTTCAGGTTATTGGTTTTTTTTTTTTTTTTAAGTTTGAACCTCCAATGGGGAGATATGGAGAAATAGGAAATTTAGCTCAAATTTAGTTAAAGGAATTCCCAATGCAATTAAAAAAATCAGTTTTATAGACAGATGAGAGCCACAAAGCGGGAATGTATACAGCACCCTCTCTCTCCTCCTTGCCTCACTCATGTACAGGTTAAAAGGGGACTCTGGGTATGGCTGTGATGGAAGATGATTGTTAAAAATCAGGAAGAACAAAGCAGGTTCTGAGGTAGAGGAGGCATGTGTTTGATATTCAACATCAATCTTGCAGTGTCACTTAAGAATTACAATACTCTGCTGAGGCTCAGGCAAAATCCTTTGGTGAGTGGAAGCTAGTTACAAGGAAGCCTTAGAGGGTGACTTTGTCTTTCTTGTGTCTCTCTGTACCTGGACAGGGACAGGGAGCCTAGCCTGGAGGGGACTGTGATACCAGCAGGGAAGGAGGGCCTCTGGAAGTAAAGCCAGCAGCTTGGATGATCACTAGGTGAGGATGAGATCCACAGGGAAATTCTGATCCCAGATTAGGGTAGCTGTGTCCTTGTCTAGACGTTTGGAAATAAGGTTCTACTTTGCTACTGATCCTGAGAAAACAATGCAGCCGTTCTTCGCAGCCCTTGTCTGCTCTATCTTTATCCTTTTGAGAGGACAGTAAATGTTTGATCATTTTGGTAGAGATTTTGTTTCATTTTGTGCAAGATGATGCCAGGATATTCCCTAAGTTTTAGGTGTCCCAGAGACACCTAAAGCATTACTAATTAATCCTCTGATGCTATGTGAGTCTTCAAGAACAAAGTTTAAGAGGATTGGTGATCCCGTATTTGCCAACATTGTTTATATTTTCCTGTTGAAGGAGAAGCGAGAGTGCGTATCCAGTTTGGCTCCACAACCTTCACGGAGTGTCTACCTTAGGCAGGCACTGTGCTAGGCATAACTGACACCCTCTATAAGTTTTATTTCACAACTACACAAAGTGAGCTCCGTTACATGGCCAAATCCATTCTTGTTGGATTTACGAACCTGAGCCATGAAACCATGTAGCCCCTGGGCTATAAAGTCTTTCTGAATTCCAAGGTTCAAGGTTATTAAGTACCAAATATTTCTGAACAATTACCCATTACAAATTCAGGTTTGGAAAACAATTCTTTAATAAATACTTTTTGCTTTCTCAGCTGCTTTTGGCAGAGAATACTAGTATATTCACGAGCCTTGTGCAATAGGATGTGAATGTCTTTGGAAAGAAAAAGTCATAAAATAATATAAAAGTTACAAGCTTGTCATATCCAAATTAGTACACGTGGATGGGCCCTGAATCCTTGGTTCCTACTTGTTGGCAAGATCGATCCTACTTTATTACTTACAGTAAATTATTGTCTACTTTGTTCAAAAATTGTATCTGACTATTAAAGGCCAGAACCAAACTTAAACATTGGAGATTCGTTTCCCTTTTTCTCTTTACCTCCACCTCCTTCTCATGGAGTGCGACTGGAAGCTTACACACTTTTAGAAGAACTTTGTTTAAAAAAAAATAATAGTTCGTGAAGGTTGAGAAGCACTACTGTAGCTCTTCAAGGTTCTTACTTAAAGATAGTAGCGCTTCAAATGAGAAACCACTTCTGGGTAGGGAGAGTGTCGTTGGTATCAGTAGATCTGGCATGGATCACTGAAACCCTCAGCAGAGTTCTATTCATAATTAGCACTATGGAAATATTTACTGGGAAGAATTAATATCTTAAAGACACTCTCTCAAGCTTGATGGCAATAACTATATTCTTGATGGAACTACTTGCAAAATATTTAGGGCAGGCACTTAATTGTTTTTAAAAGGGAAAACCAAATATATGCAAATGTTTTAGCTACCTTTGAGGGTCTTTGTGAATATTCTGTTATAAGAACCCACAAATTTTCATGTCTTTGGAGAAGTCCTACATCCGCTGTAGTTCAGTTTTTCTGGGTAGCTGGGTGACTCTCTTACAGTAGCAACAGGTCACAAATGTGGGTCATAAATTCTGCATGTATTTTATGTTTTCCATGCTGGGGACTGAACCCAGAGTCTTGACATGCCAGGTAAGTGTTCTGTCTGAGTCATGTGCCCAGCCCAGGCTGGTGCTGTTATTGTAGTGTGCTGAAGAGGTAGTCAATGCACATCGGGTCCCTCTCTGAGACATCTGTTCAGGTTGTATTAAATCACATCTCAGGTGGTAAGGTGAAGTGGAAATTTGACATTGCTCTTCAATCATTAAAGTCATAATGTTGCTTTTATATGCAACACCCCCAAGCTGAAGAGGACAACAGGGTTGTTTAGGAAGTCGAGGCAAGCGCAGCAAGGAACATGGTGTGAGCCACTGCAGTCCATTACCATCTTCGTATTACACACAGCCTTCCCCAGTCTGGGTAGAAGTAGCTCTCGGTGTGACCACATTTTAGATTCTGTTATATAAATCTGGAAGGCGAGGAAGAGAATGGAAACATTTTAAACCTACAGTATGCTTCTTTGCATTTTAAATTCAGGGTGTACTTTGATTTTTAAGTCTTTAAGCAGTGAATCTCTGAGCTGCCAAGTTATTTTTAGGGAACCAATGGTACTTTCCAAATGTATTGAATGACCTCTCTCTCGATGACAGATTCATTCTAGTGATGTTTCCTGTGTGCTGGGCAAAGGGCGCAGAGCTGTGGAAGGAGCCTTGGATCCCAAGACAGGAGACGTAGGGCCTTGTCCAGATGTTGGGAACTTGCTTCAATGTCTTGCAAAGGTTTGTTCCCCTACAAATCACAAATATAAGGAAGGAGAGGGGCATCAGTGGTACAGCACTTGCTTAGCGTGTCCAGGGACCTGGGTTTGAGCCCCAACTCTGTAGAAATAAGAGGGGCCGGGAGGATGGCTCAGTAGAATAAGCGCTTCCCTGGCAAGAGCAAGGAGGGCCTGAGTTCAATCCCCATTTCCACCAAAAAGAAAAAAAGAAAGAAATAAACAAGACAAAGCCAAAAAAACAAAACCACACATGTGTTAGAAAATGCTCTAATAGTTTTCCCTGAGTAGACCCATCACAGGATGGAAGCTGCTGCTTGTACTTTTCATAAGATGTACAGGGAGGGTCATCTTAGATTTAAGAGATAGCCATGGGTTAATATGCAAGTGCTATTTTTCTACTTTTTAGTTTAAACTACCTGAGATTATTTTGTAAGATTAATGCTTTCTGTAATAACAACGGAGAGGCATACCCATGATAGAAAATTATGGAAAGATACACAAAAAAGAAAATAAAAATCACCCACAACTCTCCTCCATAGAACAATCATTTATCTTTCAGAGTAACTAATTCTGGGCATTTCCTATACATATATCCATGGAAGTGTACAAATGTGGGTTACATTCTGCATTGTGTGTTTCCATCTGATTTTTTGACCTAAATGGTAAGCATTTTTCCTTATCATTCAATATTTTTATAATTCATTTTAAATGCCAACTAGCATCTTATCATGTCAATCCCCTAACATTTATTTAGGTAATGTTTTGAGGGCTTATTTGTATTATTTCCAGTTTTTCCCTATGATAAAGGGAAATGAAATTAACACTCACGTAAATAAATAGTTTTACCCATGCCTGGTTCCTACTTAAGGCTGGTTCCATAAGGGCCTTTGTTTTGTCTACCAGTAAGTCTCTGACTGCTCGAATGATGTTTGGCACATAGTCAGAGCTTAAATATTTGTCAGATGAATGAATACATTCTTACAAGTTTATATGTTAGGTCTAAGGCTTTGCCCATATTTAGATCTTTCAATATGCAGTGCCAAAGTGTCCTCCGGATAACAGCATCAGGTTTTCCAGTGTCCCTCAGCACTGCTGCACAAGAAAAAATGATTTCAGCTGCAAGTGAGAAAAATCTTAACCTACACTGGTTTAAATAATAAAAAGGAATTTATTGTCTCCTACCACTGTTGAAGAGCCCAACAGGCAGATCAGTCTTCAGATGTGGCTTGAGGAGCAGGGCCGTATTTTTGCCAAGACTGTTGCTTCATTGGTTGGGATCCCCTTACCTTTGCCCCCTTTGACAGTTGGCTTGTTCCTAAGCTGACCCCCTCTAGATAGCAGGCTTCCAGCAGCTTCTGGGGCTGCAAGTGTCCCTGCTTAGGTGGGGGTGGGGTGAAGAGGGGTAGAAGCAGGTCAGGTGTTTTTGCCCAGTTATCCAAGGAAAGTCTCCTTCACATTGTGTCACCTCATGTGATGAAATCCCTTTTGACTAGATCTCAGACAGCAAGGGAATATGACTGCTCATGGGCTTTGCATTGTACTCCACTTTGCATTCCCACTGTAAGAGCAATCCTCCAGGCCCAGGACATGCGCTGGCATCAGTTGTCCCATCCCTGGAAATGTAGAGGAATGCCACCACATCCCATGGCTGTGAGGTTCTGGGTCAGGCCATTTGCTTTTCTATGGAGAACAATCCCTACTTTAAAATGAGATTTTGTGTTTTTTCCTTCCTTCAATTTGTAAAAACACTTCAAAGGATTATTTTGACCCTGCTACTCCAATTCCTTATTTTGAAATTTAAAAAGTGAGGTCTAGAGAGAATTGGGTTTTAAATGGGCTCTACTCGATTCTTTTTTCTTTTTTTAAATACTTGTTAAATTATACATCACTTGGTGCTCTCAATTACACAAGTCCACACGTTTGGTAGGTGTTGTCACATATGTATGTGCCCATGTGATTACTACCTAGATCAAGATGGAGAGCACTTTAGTCGACTCCCTAGATTACTCTGCATCCTTTCTCAGTCACACTAACAACCTCCCTGGGTGTGCATGCACACACAAGCGCACACACACACACAAACACACACACACACTCAACTGCTGTTCTATCACCATAGTTCATTTTTGCCTGTTCTTGACTTCCATACAAACCAAACCGTAGAAACTTTATTCCTTCCTGTTTGGTGCTGTTAGTCAATTCACAATGACATCCCAAGACGTCAATTCCTCTTTCTCAGTCATTAGAGCCAACAACAGTCAGCACAGGGAAAAGCTGAGCTGTGCATACTCTCCACAGGGTCTTCGCCCCTGCGCCCCCCAGCTCTGAAGCTGGGAGGGAGCTGCGCTTTCTTAGCTTCTCCTCCCTTAGTCATTCATGTGGGCCACACCAGCAAGGAGGCACAGCCCGCCACCGCCACCGCCACCGCCACGCCACCATGGGGGCTGCAGCTGTCCTCCTCTAGTATAGAGGAGTATCCTCTTACACGTGCTCCTCTCTGGTTCACAATATTAAATGGGGAATTCCAGAAATATGCAATTTGTAAGTTTTAAATTGCATTCATTTTGGAGTAGGGTGAAGAAGTCGCATGCTGTCCCTCTGTTTGGTGCGGGACAAGCGTCTTGCCTTTGTCCGTGGATCCCTGCTCTCTATGTGAGAAGCCATCTTGATTAGTAGATCGACTATGACAGTATTGCTTGTGTTCAAGTATCCTGTATTGTGCAAAATAATAGCACTGAGGTAAAGAATAATGGTCAAAGCAGTTCTACTATGCTATATTTGTTCTCTTTTATTATTAGTCTGTTAATATCTTATGTATCTAATCTATTAATCAAATTTTCTCATAAGTATATATTTATAGGAAAAACATAGCATATATAAAATTTGGTCATAAGTATGCTTGGACTCAGGCACCCACAAGCCATCTTGGAATGTGACCCTGGAAAGTTTCTATGGGAGGATCATTGTATCCCTGTGTGGCTGTGGAGGGGTCTCTGCTGTGGCATTCCCAGAACCTGGGAGAAGGCTTCATTGTTGAAGGGTACCTGGGAGTATACATAGGGTCTGTTGCAGCCTATCTTGTCTGATTCTTAGTTTAACATCTTTGTATATTGAAGGATCACTCTTCCAGGAGTCTTATCTTCCTTTTCCTGAGCGAACTGAGAAATGGAAGGTAAATGGATGAACTACAGCTGCATCCCCACTGTAAGGCCAGTCCTCCAGATCCAGGGCATGAGCTGAGATGAGCAGCTCACAGCAAACATACGCTGGCCTCCTAGTCTAAAGCAGCCAGGTGGTCTGGAGGCTGCATCTGACACCTGGGCTTGCCTTCCTCACTATCCATTCTAGGCTCCTGTCAGCTAGCTTTGCTCAGCTAGCTTTGCTCTTGGCCTTGAGGGGCTTGCCTGCTGGTAGGTATCAGTCAGAATTATCCAGAGAAGTAAAACAAAGGGGGTTCTTGCCTGTCTGCCATGTTATCTACCTGAGACTGATCTGTTTAAGGAACTCATACATTTTGTGGACTGGCAAGTCAGTTCTGCAGGGGAGGTGGCAGGTGGGACACTCAGGAGGGGTCACTACTGGGCTAGAGTCCTGAGGCAGACTTGTTTCATTTCTAGAAATCTCAGATTTTGTTCTCCAGGCCTTTAACTGATTAGGTGAGGTTCACTCATATTTTTGAGAGTAATCTTCTTTACTGAAAAGTCAACTGATTTAAATGTTAATGTTAGCAATGTCTAGTGTTTGACCAAGCAACTTTCTTTCACAGCCTAACCCAGGCAGAGATATAAAGACAACCATTCGGGGATGACCCAGACCTTCAACCCTGAGAGCTGTGAACCCTTAGCTACTGTGCCCCCTCTGGATGTGGCTGCTGGACTCATTTGCTTTCTGTCAAAACAGAGCAAGGGGGTTGCTCACAACAAACCTATGCTGGCCTCCTAGTTGGAAGCAGCCTAATTCCACCCAATGGTTGGGGTCCATGCCTTCTCAGGATGGTGATTCCTTGTCTGCTGGTCCTTGGCCCTACAATATCAAGTGACGAGTGTTACGGTTTATTGAGTGTGGCTCTCTGGGATTTCTGGTATGAGTTTTCCCTAAGCTCAAAGAGCCCTGAGTTTCAGGGACAGGACATCCAAGCTTTACAGAGGGCCTAGGGGTGTTGTTGAGCAGGGCCACCCATTCACTGGCTCTCAGACTTTGTCTTCAGTTCCTGTCACAGAGCTCATAAAACCCTTGGAGTTTACTGTCCTTGCATGCTAATGAGATGACTCATGGGAAGTGGGGCTTGAGGTTGGGGGCTGGTTACCAGAAAAAGGATAAGAGGGTTTAGAGTTTCAGTTCCAGCAGCCCTCCTGCCCCCAACCAGTGGCCAAAAATTTAATCTATCATGTCTATGTAATGAAATCCCTTTAAAGGTTCAAGGAGCTGCAGGGGTGAATGGGAGAGTGCTGGGAGGCTGCTTGGAGCTCCTGCGCCTTCCCCTTTGTACATCTATTCTGCTTGGTTTTTCCTGAGTTGTATCTTTTACAGTAAACTGGAAATCATGAGTAAAACATTTTGTTGCACTCTGTGAGGCATTCCCTCAGATTGCTGAACCTGAGGAAGGATTTATAGGAGCCTGGTGACTTTGTGATCAGCTGGCTGGAGTCACCTGGGGCCCCCACTGAGGCTGGTGTCTGGAGTTGGACTCAGCCCATGATGCGCAGGAGTCTGCACTGACCCGGCGCTTAGTGTCAGAATTGAGTGGAATTATTGAGTGCCCAGTTGGCATCAGAGCACTGCAGAATTGCTTGTTGGTATTGGGAAAGACACATTTGGTGTTAGAAAAAACCAAGCAGGGGCAATTCACCACATAAGGGCTATTGATTTAAAGTACATACTCCTCAATCTTAAGCAAACTGTGTTTTCAACAAGTGACTCTGTCCTTCCATTGATCTGGTCCTTTCTGCTCACTGAGGTGTGTGACAGGAGCCATGGACTCCATGGTCCTCTGTGCTGGGTCGCATGTCTCCTTTATTGTGAAGTGGATCTTTTGGTCTCTTGGACGATCCTGTGCCATCCTGTGTTCTTGGGTTAAATATTGCTCCTTGTGGGCAGAAAAGACCACGTAGATACCAGAGTAGATATTTATGTCATCATATCTTTCCTGAGTGGGAAGAGTCTAGGGTAGTTGCCAAGGGATTGGTTGGCCTCACGCAGGACTGTGCCGTGCTGCAGAGCCTGCATTTGTCTCTGATGCTGCCTGGTTAGTCATCGGCTCAGCCTGAACATGAGCTGTGGGGCTCTATCCCTGCCTCCACAGTGGCTCTATTCATGAACCCTGGGGCACTAATGCCAGAAAGTGGCTGACGTCAGCTGGCCAAGCCATTTTATCTACTTCTCACTGTGGTCCACACCGTGGGTTTTGTGGAGCTTACATTGTAATGCCCATGAACACATTCCACAAAGATCTTCACATTTTTGTGCCCATGGCCATAGCTACCATACTCATGTCTCTCCTTCTCAAGTCTTCTTAGTCTCTGATTTCCTAATCCCTCTCTTCCAGATCTCTGACCAGGTGGCCAAACAGTTGCCATCATTGTCTGTTCATACTCTCACCTGGAGAGCTGTCTGTGCAAAGGTGGATGACTTGGGGCACTGCCTGGCCCATCCACAGCAGGGGAAGGTCTCTTCTCCAGGTCACCTCTGTGTAGGGCTCTAGGAAAACTACCGCTTGGATTTTGGCTTCCCCACATAACAGGCAGGCCCACCCAAGGACCAGGGCAGGTGATTTCCTTTCCTGTCAGATGGTTCTAAGGCCTGAGCCGAAGATGTGTGCTAAAGGAGACAGGCTCGCTCCACAGTGGTGGGAAGGCGGAGTTTGTGCCATCTGCTGTGTAGCACTGGTCCTCCTCTTACTCTTCTGGATGAAACACTTCTTCTTTTGTTTGTTCTTATGACATGACATACTGTCTTGGGGTTTGTTCAGTCTTAGAAGATGGTCGTTCTGACAGAACCCTGCTCACGACAGTGAACTGGGCTGCATGGTCATGTTATGCCCTGTGGTTGGGCCCTTTGTTTCTACCAAGGCGTAGTAGCACACTAACAGCTATTTTGGAAGGATGCGATATTTGCTGCTGCAGTTGGTGTTACTATACTCTGGAACCTTGAGATCTAGGTTGTTATTGTCTGAGGAGGACTTTGCATGAGCTTACATTGCATCTTCATCTATCACCAATACCTCAAATAACCTGGTATCTCAGAGTATCTTGTCCAAGTGACAGGACCATGTGCATTCCCACCTGTACTTGATGAAGTGTTCTTTCCTGATCTTACCCACTGAAGGCATGTAGTCTTTAATCCTGATAATGGGTAGAAGGAATATTCTTAGGTATAGAATATATAGCTGTATGACCCAAAGGCCCACCATGCATTGTTTTCTACTTAGTGGTAGGTGGTGGTAGAGGTGGCAGATGTAATAGTTTGTCCTTTACTTTGGAGAGTATTTCTAAAGTTTTACTACTATGGCTGGATCCTGGATAGTAGTAGAGTTTATCTCCCTCCTCCTAAATGTCATGTGTCTTTACCAATGGTTCTGTTTCTTTCTTAACTGATCCAGTCAGCATGATGGGTTCCGTTGATGTCTAGCCATTCATATGTTTTTGGCTATTATTTTTTTTCCACATAGTTTTTGGCCCCTTTCCAATTGTATTTCCCTTCTGGGAATTCAATTATATCTATGAAAGTATTTTAATATTTTCACACAGGGTCCTGAAGCTGTGTTAATTTTTATCATTAAAATTTTTCTGTCTGTTTTTCAGGCTAACAAGTTTTACTGATCTCTCTTAACATTTACTAATTCTTTTTGCCACTACCTTAACATGCTTTTAAACCAAGTGAGTGTTCCAATTCAATTACTATACTTTCTGCAATAGATTCTTCATGTTTTAAGTCCATTTCTTTGCATAGATGATTTTTTTTGTTCTTTCGTTAAGACTATGTTACATTTCTTTTCTTTTTTTTTTAACTGTAAGACTGCTTAATGTCATTGCTAGGTCAATATGTAGACCATTTCAGAATTTTGTTTTATCGGCTCCTTTTTTCTGACAGTAGATTATAATTATCTATTTCTTAGCATATCTAGTGGGTTTTTTAAATTAAAAAAGGCCTTTGGAAATCATACATTGGGGAGATTTTGGACAATGTTTTGCATCTGTAAAATCTGTCATTTTGTGTGTGTGTGTGTGTGTGTGTGTGTGTGTGTGTGTGTGTGTGTAAAACATGGGAGCTAAATTATGACCTTTGATGTGTGACAATTTTGTTTCATATTTTGTTAAGGCTGAGCTGTGAAAGTGTTTCCCACTCTGTCAACTGAGCAGAGGTCATCACACAGGCTCTTTCTCTCCTGGAGATTTTGTCTGGATGTGGCCTTAGTCTTCTTTTAAAACAGGTCTAGAGCAAGACTCAATCACGGGTATTGCTCTTGATTCTGAAGGGCAACCTTAGGGAGCCTCCATTGAATCTTAAGATATGAATGAGGTATTAGTGAGTTGTTGGCTAGAATGAAATTCCTTTTTCTAATTTTAACTTTTTGTTCATGCATGTACTCAGTATCCAATGATTGCATTCATGATGGTGAGCTGGTACATGCATAGAGAACATCATACATCTTTTTTTAATTAGGCTGAATTTTTGGTATTGTTTGACACTTGCTTGTCCTCTTGTATTTTTTCAAATAGCTGATGTCTAGAAAGTCTCATGCTCTTACCCTCCATAGACACAGCCTCCTCCCTAGGCAAGGACTTATAAGGGAGTCCCTACACGCTTGCCACCCAATCCTTTCCTTTCAGAGTTCCCCTATTCTCGCTGCCCTGCCCCATAGATTTAGATCATTTATCTTCCCCAATCTCTAACCCTTGCCTGTTGGCTTCAGAAGACTGCCGAGGTCTACTGGGACTGCACTTCCCTGTGCCACAGTCAAGAATTTGTCCCTAGAGAATCAGGGCAAGCATCACGTTCACCTCAGGGTTGCTGCCCAGCAGGGATTTTAGTCTTGCACTGTTTCTTGTCAGATGCCTGAACGTAGTGCCCTCATACATTTTGCCTGTTGTTAATAATGGTTTAGAAAGAAAGGGCCAGGCTTGTGCAGTCACTTTAATCTTGCATAGTAGGAGCAAAAGGCTACATTCTAGAATTATATTTTGAAAGAAACTCGAAGCTTTATTATGATGGAATAGATTTATAATCAGACGTAACTGCACATAAAGTATACAATTACATTTTTTCCCATCTGATAAGGACACCTAAAGTGTTTACTAATAGTCAACAACATTAATTTTATTTGCATTTATTTTATGCTTAATTTATTCCTGTGCCATAAGTTTTTGTTTCTTCTGTTTCTTCCGGCATATCTTTTTCTTCTGTGCAACTTCCGCCTCTGGTTTAGGAACAATTTGCTCCTTTTCAGTAAGGATCATCTCAATATGGCAGGGGAAGCTCATGGATGGGTTAATCCAGTCATGAGCTCTGTAAGTGCAGCGGTGCATCTTGGGTGCTTTGTTCACCTGGCTATGTTCAATAACCAGAGAATCTACATCTAAACCCTTAAGCTCAGCGTTACTCTCTGCATTTTTAAGCATGCACAGCAAAAATTCAGCACTCTTTTTGGGCCACTGACCCTGCGTCCAGCCCCACTGTTTGGCGTGGGCACACCTACCAACTCCACCACTGTAACATTGGAATGGCACACATTGCTTCTTTAGTGTGACATCCTTCAAATACTTGGTGGCCTTTTGGATATGCATACCCTTGATGGCCTGGGAAGTTGCACACATATTCTTAAAGTGAATGCAAAGATTTGAGCCTCTTGATTTGCATGATTTCATGGGGTTTTCTGGGCCAAGAGAGTAGCAAACCATTTTCACAGGTCACCTCAGGCCACTCACAGGGAGGCTATATGGGTTTTTACATATATAAGTATATTTTACACACACACACACACACACACACACACACACACACACACACACACAGCTTTTACCACAAATGATGATGAATAGTTTTATACCTCAAAGTTACCTTCTGCCTTATAGAAACCCCCTAATTTCTATCCCTTTTTATCCCCAACCAACTACTAATCTACTAATCTGCTTTAACTAATTAAACTATAATTAGTTTAGTTTATAAACTAATTATAAATTAGTTTGATTTCCAGTACTTTATATTGAAGGAATAATAGGGTCTGTACTTTTTATCCCTTTCAGCATGTTTTGCATTCACCCATGTCATATAAATTTGTAATTTGTAAGTTTTTTTTAGTTCTCGGTAGTATTCCCTGGAATAAAAGTGGGGCACTTTACTTATCCATTTGCCTACCGATGGACCTTTGTTTCTAATTTGTTCTGAGGACGGGGGTATAGCTCAATGACAGCGTGCTTGCCTAGCATGTACGAGGCCCTGGTTCCCTATCTCTGCCAGCAAGCAAACAAGAAATAAACTTGCCCTCACTTACATGTGCAAGCAGCAGCGTGTGCAAATATTTTCATTGCTTTTGGGTAAATATCCGGGGTAGAACAACCACCTGAAGAGCTGTGCAGGTGACTTTTTAAACCCTTGCTGAATTTATGTATCTTAAAGTTTTGATAAATTGCATTTTTTCATCATCATGCACTAAGCTAAAGTCAAAATGGATTAAAGATCTAAACATTAAAGCAGAGACACTAAATCTCCTGGAAGAGAAAGTAGGAGGAAGACATAGGGATAGGCAAAGAGTTCATGAATAAAAATCAAATGGCATGGGTAATACTTGAAAGAATAAACAACTGGGAACTCCTCTTATTGAAAAGTTTTTTCACTTCAAAAGAAGTTACCAACAAATGAAAAGACAACCCACAAATTTAGAAAAAAATTTAACTAATAAGCTTTCAGACAAAGGTCTGCTCTCTAGAATTTATAAAGAACTAAAAAAACATTAGGGCCACAACATTTAAAGACCCAATCCAGAAATGGGCATCTGAGATGAGCACACATGTCTCAGAGGACAAAATTATGGAAGCAAGTAAATATATGAAAAAATGCTCCACATCACTAGCCATCTGTGAAATGCAAATTAAAACAACAACTGAGATACCATGACTATCATAAAGAAATCAACAAATGCTGGAGAGGCTGTGGGGTAAAAGGAACCCTTCTTCATTGGTGGGAATGTAGAATAGTGTAATCATTACAGAAATCAGTATGGAGACTTCTTAAAAAACTAGGACTGGAAATCCCATGCAAACCAGCTATCCCCCTATTGGGAATTTTCCCAGAGGAACTGAAAACGTCATATCATAGTGATATATGTGCACCTATGTTTATAGCAACACAATTTGTGATAGCCAAATTTTGGAAGCAACCAAAATGCCTGTCACCTGAGGAATGGATGAAAAAAATGTGGTATTTTTATACAATGGAGTATTACTCAGCTATAAAGAATGACAAACTGGAAGCCTTTATATTCAGGTGGATGCCACTTGAAGATATACTTATAATTTTTTTATGCTCATAATTGAAAAAAACCAGACCCACATGTGTAAATATCGTATAGCATAGTTTCCCCAGTGTAAGAACTCAGAAGACGGGGCTGGGGAGATAGCTCAGTAG
This sequence comes from Octodon degus, assembly GCF_000260255.1. Lineage (NCBI taxonomy): Eukaryota > Metazoa > Chordata > Mammalia > Rodentia > Octodontidae > Octodon > Octodon degus. Next base: position 1,486,572 of record NW_004524599.1, read on the forward strand.
AATAAGCACTTGCCTGGCAAGTGCAAGGGCCTGAGTTCAATCCCTGGTTCTGCAAAAAAAAA